>NC_031996.1:38642699-38673020 GCF_001879085.1 Nicotiana attenuata | reverse complement strand
CCTCGGTTTTTGGCCGGGAGATCCTCGATTTTTAAGAAACTATTTTTGCAATTTTCTTTAAATTTATTCTAAAACTAATTAATACCTAATTAATACTAAAATTATGAAATTAAATCCCTAAATGCAAATGCATATTTTTGTATTTTCTTATGAATAAAAATGCAACCAATTAACACAAAAAATTTAACAAAAATTCACAAAAAATTGTAAAATAATTAAGAAATCAATTATTTGAAACTTTTGGAATTAATTTGCTTAGGGCAAAAATCACGTGCTCACAGCTGCCCCTCTTTGCTCGGAAACACGAAGAGTTTTCGTGCAAAGACAAGTGAGCAGAAATGAGCGATTTTTGCCCATTCGCATATTCCGTGTGAAGCATTTTGAAAGAGTTGACCGCACCCTGCTTCTGAGGTTGCCTACATATCCTTGGCTAAAAAGGAATCAGGTCAGTGTAGTTCGGGAAATTTTGGTAGCTAGGACTACCAGGAGCTGTGATTTCACTGCTGTTGCTGCTGCTACTGCTTGCTGACCTCCTTATTACACCCAAAAAGGAAAATCAAAGCTAAGCTAGCTATGCCTATCAACTATGAGTTACAAGATTCCTATCTATAATTGTCTTGAAACTTGATCTTGAGTCTCAGCTGATTTTGCTGTGGACTTTGATCTGAATCTTGATGCTCGCAAGTTGTAGGTGTTTTACTTCTCCATGCAGCATTGGGTCAAAACAGGATAAGCGGAGCTTGTGAATAAGATTTTGAGCAATCCGCACCCTTGTTTGCTTCACATTTGAGTTTATCTTGTTCTTTTCTTCTTTTCTTGATTCTGGATTGATATTCATTCCATTGGTCATTTCCACCTTGCGTCTTGAGGTTGACCTGCTTCAGATACCAAGACAAACAAACGAACGAAATTTTCTGCCCCAGTTTTCATTAGGAAAATTTCGTGAGTTAGTTGTGACACATATCTAAGCAATCAAATCCGAAATGTGCAAAGAGATCCTCGGTTTTGGCCGGGATTTGGGAAGAAAAGGCTCCGCTGTTTTTTGGCCGGGAGATCCTCAGTTTTTGGCCGGGAGATCCTCGGTTTTTTGGCCGGGATTTGGAAAGAAAAAGCTCCATGGTTTTTCGGCCGGGAGATCCTCGGTTTTTTTTCCGGGATTTGGAAAGAAAAAGCTCCACGGTTTTTTGGCCGGGAGATCCTCGGTTTTTGGCCGGGATTTGGAAAGAAAAAGCTCCACGGTTTTTTGGCCGGGAGATCCTCAGTTTTTTGGCCGGGATTTGGAAAGAAAAAGCTCCATGGTTTTTTGGCCGGGAGATCCTCGGTTTTTGGCCGGGATTTGGAAAGAAAAACCTCCTCAGTTTTTTGGCCGGGAGATCCTGGAAAGAAAAAGCTCCACGATTTTTTGGCCGGGAGATCCTCGGTTTTTTGGCGGGATATTTAAGGAATGGGATCCTATGCTACCATGATTTGTTTTTCTTTTGGGATTTTCATTTTTNTAAAACAGGGTTAACCCTGAACTAATCCAAAAACTAAACGAACAATCAAAACAGGATCGACCATAAACAGGTATCAATCAATGGACAACTTATGAATTAAAAACTGACCTATTGCGAGTTAAACTAACCTAACATGAATATGAACAGACCTAAATCAAGTCTAAATTAACTGAAACTTACAGAAACTTGCATGAATTGATTAAACAAAAGTTTAAACTAATTATAAGATTCAAATAATAGAAGAAGCAAAACAGAAAACTTACTTATGCAAGTTGAACCAACTGAACTCCAACACGAGCTCCGGAATAATGTATACGCGTGTTCTTTAATCCAAAAACAGGCGAACACATTATTACGAGACTTGACTTGACCTCCAGACTCAGGCAATTAGAAAAAATCAAGGGACCCGGATTTCTAGGGTTCTGCCAGTCTAAGATTTGAAATTCGAGAAGATGTAAGAGGATTTGAGGAAATCTGGTTGGGGATTAAGGAAGAGGGGAGTCAGGGGAAGGTAGGGTGTGAATTTGGTGCAAGTTGGATAACTTTCTGTTTTGGCCGGAAAGTTTCGATTCAAGATTCGAACCATTTGGCTATGATTCGAAGGAAATCGTTTTGGGGGTTGGAAAGAGAATAGAAAGGTGGTTCAGGGGTGTTAATTTGGACAGGTTTGGGTGATTGCCGCCGGCGGAGACGATTTCCGGCCGGCGGAGGACGGTGGTGATATAAAAGGGGTCGGAGACGATGATGAGGGGGGGGGGGGGTAATATATCCGACCATTTTATATTAATGAGGAGGGACTTCTCGACCGTGGGATCAACCAAACCTAGACGGCTTGGATTAACTTGATACCAAACGGCGTCGTTTTATGAGAAGGGGGGTTGGACCGGGTTGGTGTTTTGGGCCTGGACTTGGCGTGGGTTGAAACGGGTACAGGGTTTATGTGGGCTGATTTTGGGTGTTCTCTTTCATTTTCTTTTCATTTTCATTTTTATATTTATTTATTTATTTATTTATTTTTTTGGTTTTTGTTAAAAGCAAAATTAAAAATAACAAAGACCTGAATTAAACTAAAATTAAACTAATTAATTTTCCTAAAATTAACTAAATCCCAATTTTAAAAGAAAACTAAACAAAGAATGTAAAATGACTATTTTTGTTATTTCTCTTATTTTTGGTAATATTAATTAACTAATAAAACTAATCAATATAAAATTGAATTCTAAATGCAAAGGTACTATATTTTGTAATTTTTATGAATTATATCAACTAAAATGCACACAAAAATGCAAACAAGATACAAAATCATGCAATTAATTCCTAAAAATAAAAGAAAATTCTAATTCTAATTGATTTATAGGAGCAATTTAAGCGTGGCAAAAATCACGTGCTCACAGTTGGTATTCAGTTGAGTAAGGTACCGGGTGCTCGTTGCGGCCCATCGATTTGGGTCGTGACAAATTCCCTCTTCTATTCTTTCTCCAATTTGATGATGTCAGAAAAATTATGGTTTTCAATAACCATCAACCTCTCATAATATTGTGGATCCTGAGTTCGGACGAAGAACTTGTTCATCTGTTCTTCTTCCAGTGCTGGCCTTACTTTTGCAGCTTCTGATCTCCATCGAGTAGCGTACTCCCGGAAAGTTTCTGTTGGCTTCTTCTTAAGATTCTGAATGTAAACGACATATGGAGCATTTTCTGTGTTCAACCAGAACCTATCCATATAATCTGATGCCATGCTTACCCAGTTAACCCATTTCTTCGGGTTTTGACCGATGTACCAGGATATGGCATCTCCAGTGATGCTCCTCATGAATAGCTTCATGCGGATCCTTTCATCTTTACCAACCCCTATGAGTTTGTCGAAATATGTTCTCAAGTGTATCTTTGGATCACCTGTCCCATCGAACATTTCAAACTTGGGAGGTTTGTAACCCTCTAGTAGTTCTACGTCTGGCTGAATGCACAAGTCCTCATAATTCAAACCTTCGATGCCTTTACCGCCCTCAACACCTTGGACTCGACTAATAAATTTCTTGAGTTCTTCCGCCATGTTCTTGATGAGGAGATCTTTCTCGCCGGATTCAGGTATGTATGGAGTGTTGGGTAAGGTTTCCACGTATATAGGGTTGCTTTGATGGACTCTAGGAATTTGGGCATAGTGGTGGTAGTTGGTTGAGTTTTGGGGATCAGGGGTAGGTTGTGGTGTATTTTGAGGAGTGCGGTAGGTGGTGGTTTGTGGATACTGAGTCGGAGGGTGATGATATTGTGGAGGGGTCGGTACTGGTGGAGGATTAGGGTTTTGAGGCATTTTGTTGATTGACTTCGGGGACGTTCAGGTTAAGGGAAATATTTGCCAAGTTTCGGACCTGCTCATGTTCCCCTTGTAGCTCCAGTATCTTCTGTTCCAACTGTAAAACCAAGTCATTCTGTGCCGGAGTACTTCGACCATCCAAAGTCTCGACATTCTCCGCATACGTAGCATTGTCTTTCCTGATACCACTCTTATCATCCATTCTGGGTTTTCCTTTGCTTTTAGGATCGCTTGGAGGAGGAGGAGGTGGAGGACCTCTAGATCTGGTATGATATGCTGATGATGCCAGTATACACGAACCAACCTTAGGGGATGGGAATAATCAAATAAATAAAAGAAGAAAACAAAAAGGTAAACAAGTCAGCAAGGGGTATTAAAAGGATGTTTGCGGTATTTAAACACATATTGCAGAATTATAAATTTGTGTCCTAATTTGGGGACCTCATTGTGCCCGAGGTAGGCCTGACATATAGATTTGGAGAATGCCAATAACTGTGTCATTTCATTAATATGATAAATGAACCAAATCTCTACTAAAACGACAGTAATTATAAAGAGTCACTAATGGCATTTGCCCTATTACAACCAAAGTCTAAAACGAGTCTAGAAAGCAAGTAAAACATAATTCCTAATCTATTTAGTCCTAGAGGGACGTTCTCCATGCTTGGTCTTCTTTGCTCCATCGATCAGATTCCCCAGGTCCCGCATGTCCAATAGCGTATATGCCCTTGATAAGAGCCCTCCTTCGTTGCCATCCATGTTTTGACAGCCTGCAACACTCTTTCTCATTTTCCCCTTAAGCTCCATCAACCCCTGCTCCAAATACTCCAACCTCTCTGTTGATTTAGTAGCGATTTCTCTCCACTCGTTGATTGCTTCCATGTCCACTTTATGTTATTCCAAATGCTTGGCTTCATATTCGAAAACCCTTTTACGCAGCATCCTGCATTTGACTTGTGCTTGAACAGCGTCGTCTACAACCCTATTCTTTTGATTAATCCCCGGCTTGACATCCCCCGCTATATCATCTACCAACCATGATGGATAGAAATGCACATGGCCGGCATGATACCGATCTGGATCAATGGTATATTTCTCCATAATGATCTTTTGATGCCACATGTGTTGTGCCTTGAACTTGAATGGAATGGTGTCCCCCTAGAAGTCTGCCTTGTACTTAACCATTTTGGAAACTCGTGGTATAACCTGCTTTCTCCCAGCTTGCATCATAACCCTGATAAGAGCATAAGGATAGATCACTCTCAATCCGATTAGCACTAGATGAGGAGTATCTCTCGACCTAATCATGAATTCACTGCTAGGGAACCATTCGAACATCCAATGTACCTTGTCATCAATCAGATTGCTGAAGAAATGTGCCCAGCTCATAGCATTTTCCGGTTGCGCAAACTTGTTTGGGATAAAAGTCATTCTCTTCGGATGCTGATAGGCTATGTGGTCATTCCACGGTCGTCGCAGAAGTTCTTGACGGTATTCTCCTCTCTAAAGGTGTTCCAACAACCATACTTGCAGCAACATATTGCAACCCTCGAAATGCCTTATCCCTTTTTGCAATGGTCTAAAGCTCGGTACATATCAACCAGAATCATAGAGACAATAGTGTATGTTTGCCCCTCAATCCCCTCTATTAAAGCTTTAGTGACAATACCTAGGCGAGTGTCGATCCTTTCTCTTTGCATCGGAAATACCAGCATCCCGAGAAAACAGACAATGAATACAAAAACTCGGTGGTGAGTCCAACGCAAAGAAGTGATGTCAAACTCATCATGGTAAAGGCGGTATGACTTGCTGTGCCCATAATGCTCATAAAGGAAATTGAATGGTATGTAAGACTTCTTCAGACAGACTAAATCATCATTTTTCCTGAAACCTATCATTTTAAAGAAACCTCGAGGAGTGCGGTTTTCCGGTACCAACAAACATGGGATATCCCATGGGAGCCCAGAATAACCTTCTATTTCTTCTATAAGGAGAGTCATTTCTATGTCACCAAAACGGAAAACAGCTCTCTTCCCATCCCAGAACATGGTGGCGGCCTCAATTAATGCATTGTTTGGCTGAATGTCTATTATAGAGGGTAAATTCCATAGGACTCTCTTCACATGGTTTCTGTCACTTGGCGGGAGATTTCGCCACCAATCTAGCAACAAAGGTGGGATATTTCAAACCATGCTAAACATGGGGACTTCGTGCCTCAATTCTGCAAATTAGACAAAGTTAGCTCTTTTCCCCTCCGGATTTAGCTATTTTCTCCAAATAATGCAGAGATCGTGATTGTGTCTATTGGGATTATGGAAATCCCGGCGGAATTTGGACAAGGCTTTACTTAGCGAGTTATTACGCGTACTGCATTCTAAGCCATACTAGGTTTGGGCATGATGCATGTACAGTTAATATTAGGGTGGGGGTTTCTAGAAGAGTCTAGACTGGTACCCTCAAGCGGACAACTTGAGAGGGAAAGGTACGGAACCGTCGACTGCACCGCTGATCGACTAGTTTTATCGCGAATAAGCCTTTCTAAATTTAAAGGCTGATTTAGGAAGAGTGCGGACACTCATCAAGTGCCGCTATGGTATTAGTTACGCACGAATGGAATATGATGTGGAGCATGCTTTATGCAAAGATAAAATATCACGTTGTCAAATATTTTGCATGATGAAAACAGTAAACACTATATCGAATGAAACGTAAAAACAAAAAAAAAAGAAAATAAAGAAGAAGTTAGTTCGCGCAATGTGGAAATTGTAATAAAGCAAACAAGGGAGTGAGGGTGGGGAAAGACATGATGTAGCAAGTATAAAAATGTTTAAAGGAAAGCGCATGTTATGACCAAATTGTGTGAAGATATTTATATGCGAATTCAAATAAATGGAAAATGGGAGAAAGGTGTACGTGTAACCATAAAAGGGAAACGGGAACGAGAACGGTATATTCATGTAACATCAAAAAATAATTAAGACACATTTATCAGATAAGACTAATACATATAGACCAGGTTCAGTTATGATAAGAGCCTAAAAATCCCCAGCAGAGTCACCATGCTGTGGCGACCCTTTTTCTCGCGAAATCGGGTTTCGACACGTGACAACTCTTTTATGGAAGGTGTTAAAGGAGAGAGTCGCCACCTAACAGATTTGAGGTGCGTTAGGGCACCTATTTGAAAATAACTTGGGTTTAACCAGTTTGCGTCACCAAATATCGGGTAAGGGCTCGAAATTACCTCGAAGAGAAGGTATTAGGCACTCTTTGAGGTGCACAACTGTGGGTCCCGGCCAATCTCGAATTATATGAATTAGTCTATGTGATCAAATAAATAAAAAAAGAGGACAAAAATCTAAGAAGTTTATTATAAACAGGTTTTCAATAGAAGATACAACTATTTTTGATTCTAGTAGGAAAAGAAAGAAAGGGGGGGGGGGGTCCTAAGTTTTTAGCCTAAAGGATCACCCCGTGCAGCATAAATAATACTTCGTAACTCCCTCCATATGGGGTGTTACTCGTATTATTCAGCGGGCACAGACTATCATCTCTTGCTACCCGATTACTATCTTTAAGATCTAAAGCGTACTAGTTCAATAATAACTCGTACCCTACGCGTGCACTACCCTCCCATGCCTACGGTCCAGAAGGCATTTGGACCTCTATTTTGGGTGGTTCTAGACCTAACTTAGGTTACTCAAAATGAGAAAACTAGGCGACATACAAAACAAGTTGGACCTCACGTAAAAGCAGTTAAGGGCTCAAGTTAGCCTCCACACTTAGACAACAAATGCAGAAAAACAAATTAGGCGTTTGACAGTTTCAGAATTGAGGTGAGTTAAAGTCATTAAATCCTATAGACATAGTTTCTATGTGACCTTGGAGTTCAAACATGAAGGCAGTTTAAGATGTAAGGTGCTATTTTAGAGGCATGCTTTCGGAAAAACTATATATTTCAGGGAGCCTAGTATTGCGTACTGATTACTAAAATTACACATTATAAGTGTTCAAACCTATAGACATGATATCTAGGTGCAGTAGTCGGCAATGATTAGTAGTGATAACAATGGAAGACATTAAGAATTATTTAATTTATTCCTATAGGCATGTTTTCTAAAGGTTGACAGTTTGAGTTGATTTTATACATATTTAGCTCCTATGGGCGTGCCTACTAGAGGTTGACAGTTTGAGATGATTTTATACATATTTAGCTCCTATAGGTATGATTTTTTTTTTTTGTACTAAGAAGCAGGATGCTATAACTGACTCCATTGAGTCCGCTATGAACAACTAGATAGACAGTGTGATGCAACAATAAATTTAAGTAATTAAAATCCTATTGGCATAATATTTATTGAGCGTGGTGCAGATTGAAAGGGGTGTTATTGACATTCATTCCCTATAAGCATGATATCAAATAATCAGACAGAAGTAGACATAAGAGCAGGTAAAATATTTAGTACAACAATCATGATTTTGAATAATGCGCAGGTATTAGGCATGTTGAGTGAAGTGTGTAATTTTCTATAGGCATGGTTTCTAAGTTGACAAAGCAAATATAATACATCCTACATGTATGCTTTTTAGTGAATAACTGAGTAGTCATAAAAAGTGCTCACTTCATGCTGTCTACAACCACGCAACAGTAGACATAGCGTCTAAGTAGTAAACAAGTAGGGTGTGTGTGCTTCTCCTAATATCATGATTTGTGTAGGGCTCATGTAATCGGATAACATGTATAGCAAACACATTGTCAAGTCCAATAGGCATGTTATCTACCCATGGCATGTATATTTAGAATTCTACCCATTCCCTTTTCACTAAAACCCCAATTATTTATACAAAGTATTATTATAGACCCAGATTAACAAGTAAAATAGTAATATTACATTGCAATAGACAGGCCTATAGGAGGCCCAAATACACAACTAAATACCCAGCCTTGCTGGAAAACTAGAAAAGAACCTTGGACCTTAGTGTGTCAGAGTTCCCAAGGGCTTCATGAACCCACGACAGTGCTCACACTAGGGAAGTTGATAGAGGAGACTTTGGGGGAAGGGCTTTGGCTTTCAGCCAAGCCCAGAATTAAACTCATGACAAGAAACAACTAGTGAAAATAATACCAAAGTTATAGGTTTAGAAAAAGCATTTGCAAACTTACATGATAATCACATAATGAACATAAACTAGCTTATTGGCAGGGTAATATATAACAAAAGACAAAGAATCTAGGAATGCAAAGTTAACAGGCAAGGCATTAGACTAATAAAACTAAGTGATGCATCCAATTTAGAACATAGAGGATCATACTATACCAAACTTAGGATTAAACAGTATAATACAAACAGGATCAGGCATCATAGAGAGCATTAGTTAATCACAATATGCAGAAAATCATACAACCACAATATTGGAGCCTAAAATTAACACGTAAGATGCTATAGGGTCTAGAGATGAGAGATCACATAATGCAAATAACAATATACTATTCTCATGTGTCACAGAATGACATCGAAGTTGAACACCATCACAGTTGAATCAAAGTTCAGATACATATGCAGGAAAGAATTTAAACATTATGAGAGTTTGAACACTAACTAGTAGCAAGATAAAAAGAGTGCAGAGTGTAGAAGAAAAAACCCCAAATCCCCGATGCTTCAGAGTTCACAAGAGCCTCGAGAATGGGCTCCGAGCAGTGCTTGCACTGGAGGAGGTTATTCAATAGTTTCAGCGAGTTTAAAAGTCACAGTGAGTGAATGAGAGAGTTGTGGAAAAAAGTAGTCAGAGTCCGGGGTCTCAAAATCTCTTCTGAGAGGGGTTTATATAGTAGAAATCAAACAAGTAAATATGGAAACAAATTATTCAGACACAAATAGGGAAAGATATACTCGAATCAATCAGAATCAATTTTAGGGCATCTAGCGCATAGAATAAGGAAGTTCAGTGATTTAAACAAGGGACAAAAAGTGACATGCGAGAATCAAGTAGTACTCAAAGTAAGGAAATACAATAGGTCCAACAGAGGATAAGGAAAATAGCATATGAAAATCAATTAGAGTTCGTTTTAAGGTAAGTAAAATCAAAAATAGGGAAAATACAGCGGGTTAAGCAAAAAATAAGGAAAATATCAGTCAAACACAAGAAAGGGAAGAGTATCAATCAGAAATTAGTAAAGAATCTCAAACCCTAGTTGAGACTGACGCCTTGAATCGGAACAAAAATACAAGGACCGTTCAATATAACATGTATAGAGACGGAAGATCGCCCAGATCTTCATAGAATCAAAGTGAATGGCCCATTCTTAAGAGGTAATTCTTGCTAACAATAGGGTAAGAACTAAGTGATACCAAAATCATGCGTATAATGGTAGATTATTACAAAATAGGTAAGTAGATCATGGATCGATTCAATGTTTGAGCCGGAATCGGAGAGGATTAAGGGTTACGACGGCTAGGGTTTGATAGAGAGAAGGGGGTTTTGAGAGAGTTCAAAGGTGGCGGGAGAAGAGAAATGGGTAGGGTTTCTGGGTATTTGGGGTAATTAAAAAGAGAGGAGGGATGTGGGCCGTTGATCTTTCAAGATCAACGGTTGGGATTAAAAAATGAACGGGACGGGTTAAAATAAAATGGGTACCGACCGGGTTATGGAATTGGGTTAATTGATTTGCTGGGCTGGGGGTTATTGGGCTGGTATATTAGGTCCGAAATTGATTAGGAATTTAGGCTAGTTTAAGTACCCAATATTTAGCTAGAAATAATTTACAAAAATAATTAATAAATAGCAAAAATATTATTTGTGCACTAAAATTATTAAAAATAATAACTTAACATTATAAAAATATAGAAGATATTTTTTGCATAAATAATGTAATTATACAAGAATATAGGCTATTATTGTAAAAATATGCAATTAGTCTAAAAATGCAAATGTAATTATGAGAAATGAAATAAAATATTTAAAAATATGCATGTTGGTGTAAATAATAAGTTTGGATGGTTAAATCATCATAAAAATAATTTGAAGGGTAATTACTTAATATTTATATAGTAAAATACAGAAATAAATCGATTTAAAGCCTTTTGAAATTATGAAAAATGCTTGTATAGGCTTGTAAGCTAAATGATGATGCATAAGTACCATTTTGAAAGTATATATACAATTAAAAAAAATATGAGGAAAAAATTGGGTATCAACAGTACCTACGCTCACAGCTGGTATGTCAGACTCTGGAGGGGCGGATCCTTCCCAAGAACTACTATAATGCCAATATGGCCTACTGCAGCGTGCAACCCAATCTCACACTAATAGAAAAAGCCTATAAGGCCTTATACGGCGTGCAACCTGATCCATAATAATAATATATAGAAAGCCAAGAAGGCCTACTGCGGCATGTAGCCTGATCCACAACCTCACTCACAATAAGGCTCTCTGGACCCAACTCAGTCATCAATATCTCAGGTCTCTCGGGCTCACAAATCTCACGCCAATCGGCCCAAACAATGATACATTATCTAACGATAAATGATAACAGAGACTGAGATATGATATGCAAATGATAGATGTGACTGAGTACATAATTGCAATTTAAGCAAATAATTCAACAGCACAAATGACCTTAGTAAGTCCCAATAGAATAAGCAAATATCCTAAACATGATTTCCAACATGGATTGCAGCTCAAGTACGCTAACACGTAGGGATTACACGAATAGCAACAAGGTTTGATAACTACACGGTACCACATAATCAATTGAGTCATAATTACCATGGTGCACGCCCACACAACTGTCACCTAGCATGTGCGTCGCCTCAATACCAATCACACACCACATATTTTAGTGATTCATACCCTAAGAACCAAGTTTAAAAGTGTTACTTACCTCAAACCGCGCAAATCCATACTCCAACAAGCCCTTGCCTCGCGAATCGGCCTCCGAATGACTCAAATCTTGCCACAAACAACTTAATGTAATCAATACAAGCTATAGGAATTGACTCCATATGATAAAACTAAGTTCTTTAACTAAAGTCAAAAAGTCAACCCAGATAGTCAACCTCCGGCCCACGTCTTGGAACCCGACGGGTTCGACCACACCAAAATCATCAAATTCCGACCATAAATCGACACTCAAATCTCAAATCTTACTCTCCAATACATAGTTCAAAAACCCAAATACCATCTTAGATTCATGAGAAATAGTTGAAATAATCAATGGGTATTCAAAATATGATGTTTTACACTTCAATACCACACAAGAGGGGGGGGGGGGGGGATTTGTGTGGTGACAAAGTTTTTGCTTTAACCGATTATGGAAGGACCTGGTTCTTCTATGTGTTCCAACTACTATTGTTGCGGAATAATAAGCACAGAAATTAAAGAACACAAAGATTTTACGTGGAAAACACCTAGCTCAAAAGGTGAAAAAACCACGACTAACTTTCCAGTAGGATTTTTCCAAACTCTCCACTAAAATCACTGAGCCAAAACAGCATTTAAAAAACTCTTTGTAAATCTAAGGATTACCTCTAATCCTGTTGTAGCATAAAGCCTCAACTGTTGCGACAACTTCAAGTTAACTCTAACATGAAAACTTTGAGTACCTAATACAGTTGCTTCTAGATAAAGCTAAAAGGTACAATATGAAAACACCTACTACAATTGAACTAGAATAAAAGATAGACACTTGGAACTGGTTCTTCTATCTGGTTCAAGTAGCTTCAGGTTTGCCTGCTTGAATCATACACGAATTGCTTGCAAAATTGCCTTGCTATTTTTCTCAATTCACGTTTAACTTCTGCTTATGTGCGTTGCTTGTAAAAGAGAACAACACTGATATTTATAGAGTTAGTAAATAGAGATTGACTAGAATTCTGATGCTACTCTTCCTTGGTGGAAGAGTTCTAGTTGATCTCAACCTCTAACTCCTTCCCTTTCTTAAACCGTGTTCTCTTTGAGTAAGGAGTCTTTCTCATTCTCCAATATGTAACTTTTTTGATCAGGATGAGGAGATATCACTTCTATTAAGTTAGGTTTATCTCCTTCACGTGCATCTCACATGCTTGAGTCTGACCATATCTGTGTTTCACTAGGATAGACTTGGTCCATGTCTGAGTTCCTTTGTCAGTCTTCAAAACTCACATGCCAAAAAATTCCCCCTTTTTGATGATGACAAACTCTGTGCTTTTCATTCACTTAGGCCTTGTCAGAACTCAGTACAATCATCAATGCAAAGTTAGAAAATTTTCATTTATCATCAAGGACCAGGTTCATTAGGTTATAAACATCATTATTCAGAATATAAAGCACAATATATTTTCCCCCTTTTGGCATCATCGAAAAGTTGCATATACAAGGTGCGATTCCTAGATTTTAAAAATTACTCATGGCCACCGGGGCAACTGCAAATGCAATCATAGATTAATCATGAGTAATCAACTACACATATTCAGACTATCAAGGAAAAATAAACAGTCAACAAGAGCAAAAACAGCAAACATCATTGATAGAGAATATGATTCTGCCACAATCCACAAAAAGAAACAAAAACATTTAAAACATGAGTAAAACAAGAAAAATCCATAATCTGGGTCACTGAATGGTCTGGACAAGGTTCAGGAAATGAAGGCTAAAGAAATTAAGGCTTGAAAGAACTGGAGGGTTGGGTTTTGGCTTGGAGAAGGTGCATCATGTCTTGAAGAATGCCATCATTCTTCTCTTTTTCCTTTGTGAGCTCAGTTCTGAGAGCATCTCTCTCAGATTCTACCTCTGCCAAATGAGTCTTCAGCCTAGCTATCTCAGCATCCTTTGCCCCACTCTCCTGCAATAGAGCTCTGACCTTGCTATTGACAGGAGTCTTTTTAGATGAACCAAGTTCATTGGGAATGGCATTGACCTCATAATCACAAGCAATCGGAGTATTAATTCCAAAATGGTCTTTGCTTGTGGCCATCTCCCACTTCTTTAGTGGCACCTTACAACGAGCAAGAACAATAGTGAGAATAAAACCATAAGGAGTGGCATAGGCCATGGAGCCATTGATAACCCTATCAAGTAGCTTGATCATAAATCCAGGCCAGTTGATCTGCGGCCCACTTTCAAGACACTCCATCAAAACCAAGCCCATGTAGTTAGCAATGTGTCTTCTTTCCTGCCTAGGTAGCAAACACTTGTTGACAAATTCAAACAGGACTTTGTGGCATGGCTTCATTTCACTCTTATACACAACCTTAGCCTTATTCACTTCTATGACATCACAGAACTTCCTAGTAATGGCAAAGGGCAGTAGGAAGGTAGTCCAGACATGACCTTTTTTGCCTTGTGTAGTCATCATACTCTTCAGAAGGAATGTCAAGGATTTCACCCAGCCTTTTTGCATCAAAAGACACTTGAACCCCTTTCACCTGGCTGAAAACTCTGCCATCCTTGACCTCTGCATTGGCCATGAACTCAATAATCTCATTCCTTGCCAACCTTCCATCCAACTGAAGGACCATGTCCTTCCGTCCCTAAACAGCTAGAGCATCAATGAGTCGAACCATCCCTGGTTCCTCCAAATATTTCAAAAGTCTACCCTTCAAGATGGTTCATTTACCAAACATGGATAGCTTATCTTGTTCATTGTCAGATTCACTCTCTTCTTCACCACTCCAATCTTCCTCCTCAGTGATTTTAACTTGCTTGGCTTTCACAGCAGGCCTTGTTCTTTTAGCCAAAAAAGGTTCAACAGTCTTAGATACAGAGGAAGACTTCTTTGAGGAAGTCTTGGTCTTCTTGGGCTTAGGGGTCTGCACCTCCACAGTCACATGTTCACCCTGATGGACCGGGTCCATCTCATCCACATCAACAGCCTCAATAGGCTCTGCCACCTTAGCTTTCCCTTTGTCCATTCTTTTCTTCTTACTTTCTTCCATAGCTTTTTGCAACTCATCCTTACTCTGCTTCAACCCACTTCTTGTGGCCCTTCCTTTTGGTAGAGGAATATCAGTAGTTGTTGGAGAAGCAGCCTTCCTTTTCTTGGAGGTTCTTGCAGTGCTATGAACTTTTGGTGTTGGATTTCTCCATTTCTTGGGCTTATAGTTTGCACCCTCCTTCATTAGAAGATCTGGTAGGGTTTCCTCAATAGATGAACCAGGTTCATCCGCATGTGTACTGAGATTAACTAGCCCTTCAGTAGCCTCCCCTGAACCACTTCCCCTTGTTTTCTTACTAATCTCTTCCACCTTCTTTGGCTCAGTTCCACAGATATCCAGTTTAACCGTTTTAGAGGTGGGTGAAGAATCAGCCACTTCTTTCCCTTTTCCCCTCACATCACTACTCATACCCTCACTCTCCTTTTCTTTTTCACTTTTATTTTTACCTCCTTTCCTTCTTGACTCAGGCATTTCTACATCCACGACAGATCCAACCAAAATAATATGATACTCCAGATTTTCAGCAAGATCAGATTACTTCAGTAGGGGGATTTTGCACAGATGTTGCCTGCTCAGAATTAGAAGACCCAGTTCCTTCCCCCTCATTCGCAGATTTGAAGGAGTTATCAGGACTTTCAGAATCTTGGGCTTGAATCGCCCTTAGTTGTGCGTTTAGTTTCCTTGAAAGCGCACCTGTAGCTAGAGTCTTGCGAGCAAGCATCTTCACTTGCCTTCTCCTAAGTTGGGGGGTTGTTATGAGTTGAGGAGTAGTGGATGAATCAAAGGGGGTAGGTGGTGGAGGTGTGCCAGGGTTATCTTGGGGGTTGGTCATCTTCGTTAATTCAGGGAGAAAATTTTGATTAGAGTGTTAAAAGAGAGAAGAGTAGAGAACAAAAAAAAATTTGACGGTTTTGAGAATTATGGGAGTGGCAGTGATGATGATAATGGATTTCAAAGGGAGAAAGTTAATTAATGTCCAATGGCAGCTTTTTGTAGTCAATTAGAAGTCCAATCACTCTGAAGTTTCAGGTTGAAAAGGTGGTTAATCTTCCCTAGAATCTAGGCATTTTAATACGGTGAGGAGTCTAATTGAAACGGAACTGGTTCAAACTCAAAAAGATAGGTTCTTCAAGATTTTGAACATAGATAAGACTCTGCTCATGAATTAAATATTAATATTTCTAATTGTGCAGAGTGTAGAAAACATACCTCGTTATTCAAATGAACCAGTACTGATGAACCAGGTTCTTTACTAAGAATCCTCTTGATCATGCCTCAATTTGACAAAATAGAAGAAATTTTGTTAGAGATCAGCGAGTGATATCAACACATCGAACAGGAGTATACTATTTATAGTATGAGACTGAGCAAAGATTAATCTAGATATTTACACAAGTTCCAAATTTCCTAACCAAAAAAAAGTCCCTTTTTTTTGTTTTTCTTGTGCATTCTGAACTGGTTCCATTAGGTGATCTTAATCATCCCTAGTTCTAACCTGTTCCTTTCAAAGCTTTCTCTACTCAGTGCTTTTGTAAAGATGTCAGCAATTTGTTTATCAGTAGCACAAAATTCTATAGTGATAAGTCATTTCTCATAGTTGTCCCTCAAAAAATGGTGTCTAACATCTATGTGCTTAGTTCTCTTATGATGAACCGGGTTCTTAGTCATACTAATAGCACTAGTGTTATCATAGAAAATAGTAATGCAACCAACTTCAATACCAAAATCCATCAACTGCTGTTTGATCCACAGCAATTGAGCACAACAGGAAGCAGCAGCAAGATACTCAGCTTCAGCAGTAGATAAGGCCACTGAATTTGGCTTTTTAGTAGCCCATGACACAAGACATGAACCAAGGAAGTGTGCCATACCTGAGGTGCTCTTCCTATCCACAAGGAAACCTGCATACTCAGCATCAGCATATCCCATTATGTTAAAGTTACTACCTTTTGGATACCAAAGGCAAAGGTCAGTAGTGCCTTTCAAGTATCTCAATATTCTTTTGACAGCAGTCAAGTGAGATTCCTTTGGATTTGCTTGAAGTCGAGTACAAAGCCCTATACTGAAAAAAATGTCAGGTCTACTAGCAGTAAAATACAAAAGTGAACCAATCATACTCCTATACAACTTATGATCAACAGATAAACCAGGTTCATCTATGTCCAATTTTGTGGCTGTTGCAGTAGGAGTGTCTATTTCCTTTGATTCTTCCATTTAAACTTCTTGATCAACTCTTTTGAATATTTCTGCTGATGGATCATGGTTCCATTTGAGTTTTGCTTAATTAGTAAGCCTAAGAAGAAATTAAGCTCACCCATCATACTCATTTCAAATTCACTCCCCATAAGTTTAGCAAAGTCCTTAGTTTTTCAGTGTTTGCCCCAAAAATTATGTCATCAACATATATTTGTACTAAAAGAAGATCCTTACCTTTTTATCTCAAGAATAGTGTGCTATCAGTTTTACCTCTTTTGTAGCCATGTTCAAGCAGGAAATTGGATACTCATTCATACCATGCTCCAGGAGCCTGCTTGAGTCCATAGAGTGCCTTGTCTAGTTTGTATACATGATCTAGACACTCATTGCTTTCAAACCCTAGAGGTTTTTTGACAAACACTTCTTCCTTTAATTAACCATTTAGGAAGGCACTCTTGACGTCCATTTGGTAAAGAGTAAATTCCATGTATGCAGCAAAGGCTATGATGAGTCTTATTGCTTCTAACCTTGCAACTGTAGCGAAGGTCTCATCATTGTCTATGCCCTCCTCTTGGCTATAACCTTGAACCACCAACCTTGCCTTGTTCCTTGTAACAGTTCCATCTTCATCAAGCTTGTTTCTGAAGACCCATTGTGCCAATTACTGATCTGTCCTTGGGTCTTGGAACTAGATGCCAAACTTGACTCCTTTCAAACTGATTGAGGTCATCTTGCATTACATTTACCCAGTCTGCATCCTGCAAGCCTCAACAACGTTTTTAGGTTCAATAAGAGATAGAAAAGTATCAAAAGAACAAATATTCTTTAATTGAGATCTAGTTTTAATTCCAGAAGTTGGATCAGTAATTATGTTCTCAATGGGATGAGAACTTTGATACTTGTAAGGTTTCATAACCAACTGGTTTCTGTTTGATGTTTCTCCCATGTTTTGTTGCTGAGGAACAAGCTTTTGGACAGGTTCCATTTGGGAATTAGATTCAGTTCTTCTTTGTTCAGTTCCCCCTATCAGGTTGCCCTGGATGGAAGAACATGTTCCATCACTTGTTCGTTCTTCTGGTGTAGCTTTAGCTGGGGCTGTGACTTCATTTAAACCTTTTACCAGCCCAAATAGCTACATTTTCATGTTCCTGTCTCTCAGAAAGAATGTTTGTTTCATCAAAAACTACATGTACACTTTCTTCTACACACATAGTTCTATTTTTGTATACTTTATAAGCTTTGCTATGTGATGGATATCCCAAGAATACTCTCTCATCACTTCTGGGATCAAACTTACCTTGGGAGTCCTTTCCATTGTTGTGCACAAAGCACTTGAATCCAAATGCCCTAAGATGGGATATATTTGGTTTTCTCCCTTTAAGTAACTCATAGGGAGTCTTCTCTACAAGAGGTCTAGTCATGCTTCTATTAATGATGTAGCATGCAGTGTTTACAGCTTCTGCCCAGAAGCTATGGGGCAGTTTACTAGAAAGAAGCATAGTCCTAGCCATATCTTCAAGTGTCCTATTCTTTGTTTCAACTTCTCCATTTTATTGTGGAGTCCTTGGGGCAGAAAATTATGATCTATGCCATGCTTATCACAAAATTCAGCAAACTTAGCATTTTTAAATTCAGTTCCATGATCAGACCTAATTGATGCAAGTTGATTACCTAGTTGTTTCTGAATTTTTCTAACAAAAGAAGTAAACATGTCAAATGCTTCATCCTTAGATGTTAAAAACAATGTCCAAGAAAACCTAGAGAAATCATCAACAAGCACCATTGTCGCGCCCCCTGTTTCTCGCGAAATCGGGATTATGACATTTGGTAGGGACAACTCGTTCCTTTTGGAAAAGGGGTTTTGTAATTTTGGAGAGTCGCCACCTAATGATTAGGGTGTATTAGGACACCAGAGGAGTTCGATTTGAATAACCAAAGATAGGGTAAGGGCTTGAAATTATTCTAAGGGGAAGGTGTTCGGCACCTCTCAGAATCCACTAGTGTGGTTCCCGGCCAGACAATTATTGTTAATTTAGGTACAATTAGCATATAACAAATAAGGCTCAAATAAGAGGGGATTTCATCTCATAAAGGTTTGAAAGTAAACAAGGTTTGACAGAGTAATTAGAAAAGCTGATTTTAAAAATAAAGAGTAAAAATGCTGAAAAGAAAGAAATAAACAATAAAGGGGGAGGGGTCCTAGGTTTATTAATAATACGGATCACCCCACACAATTTCTGGTAATCACTCCTCAATGAGGGGCTACACGTGACATTATCGCGTGGTCATCATATCCATATCTACCCTTCCCGCCCTGCTAAGGTATTAATGCACGAAATGGTCTCGATTACTTATTGCATGCTATTACCCGTCCCAATCCTCTCAGTCCCGGAGGCACTTGGGACTACTAATCCTAAAGGGGAGGGATATTGGGCTTATTTGAGGTTTCGAAAGGTAAAAATCTAATTCCACATACAAAAACACATATTGCACATTTAGGGAAAAGCATATAAACAAACAGAGGCTCAATTACACCTCCTTGAACAGAAATGCCCATAATTAGCATGACTTTCACATACTGGTTAAGGTCTGATTAAATACTAAATGTGAGAGAGATTAAAGGGTGAGGCAGACTGATTTATTACATAATTCAGATAAGAAGCCCGAATCAGGCCTGCCTGCTGGTTGTAATTTAGAACAAATTCAGTTTATAGTTATTACCCTATGGCTTGCCTAAGTGTTATGACGGGGTTCTATAGGCATGATATCTACTGAATTCAGAAAATAGTAAGGCTTGAAATAAATTGTTTGATTGCCTACTTGTTAAACTTGCTAAGTGAGGGAATCAGATTATTAAAAGAGATGCGAGATTTAACGAATTTATTATAAGTTATGAAACTGACAGTATCCATTATTGCTGATTTTATATCTAACATTGAGTGAGGCGAATCAGATTCAATTAGAAATTCCTATAGGCATGCTTTCTATGCGTTGCTGATTTTAAACTTTATAGACATGGGGTAAAAAATGCAGAAGCCTTATGGACATGGTATCTAAATGCATGAGGCTTGTTTTAAACCTATAAACATGGTATCTAGATGTAACTGAATATGCAGAATTGAAGAATCCTATGTGCAAAATTTCTTTACGAAGTTGGATATGCAGAGTTCAGAATAGACCTATAGGCATCATTTCTATATGAATATGCAGAATTCAGAATACCTATAGACATGGTTTCTATATGAAGGTTGGATATGCAGGAATGTAGTAGTCCTATAGTCATAATTTCTATATGTATTTGAAATATGCAAAATTATAATAGACCTATAGACATGATCTCTATATGTATGTTAATATGGTGAATTGTAGTGGACCTATAGGCATGATTCCTACCCTTTGCATGCATAGTTACCCACCCTTTCTCACTAGCCAGCCCCAAGCGTTTATTACAACTTAGTACAAATCAGAACGAATAAAAATTACATCAAAAAAGTAAAAAATACAACCAAAGGAGAGCATGATTTAGACTTCTTGTCTGAGTTATGAGATAGACCAACTCAAAGACCACTGATCCAAAGCCTTTCTCCAATCTGAGTGTGTCAGAGTTCCCTAAGAGCCTCAATGGGACTCCGGGCAGTGCTCACACCCAAATTGTATCACCAGAATAGGGACAAGTGCAGTGTGGAAAGGCCAGCCCTCAGGTGTCCAAGTTCAGAGGGAGCTCAAAGGGTCCCAAGGCAAGGCTCACAAGAGGGTGGCAGAACTTAAAGTCTAAGAGAGGGTGCAAGTGAAGAACAAAATTCTAAGGAATAAAGGAGGGGGAAACAGCTACAAACAGATACACAAAAGGGTTTCAGGGAATAGGGGAGTTGCAAAGAGCCTATTGCTTAGGCTAGGGCAAGCTTTAGGCATGCCCAGCAATGGAGGATGCTGGCCTGCCTATAAGTCTGCCAGAACACATCATATTAGAGGCTAGGATCCCAGGGGATCAAGTTTGAGTCATGGACAATAATTTTCAGTACTGCCATGCCTCAAACCATACATAAACACATATGGAGTGGGTTTTTAGGACTCACAATAGTTTTAGAATAGGCAGAAGGCAATTACAACATGCTAAAGTAAGCATTGAACTATACATAAGCAATAGGCAGACATGCAGGTAAAGGTAGTAAATAAACACATTGTTGTGATTGCTGAGAACCTTAATCAGGACATACCAGTTTCGAGGAAGCAAAATACAATAGTAGTAGTACTTGAAAAACATGCCACAACATAAGTAACAAGAGAGAATACTTTTGGATGTGAGTGTGAGTTCAGAAGACTAAGAGTGTTCGTGTGTCTTGTGTCAATGAAAGAGTAGATATTAATAGTGTGAAAACAGGAAGAAAATAAGGCAAGAAATAACCGTGTACCAATTAAAATCAATCAGTAGAAGAACTTCCTTTAATTAAGGAGTTCAAACTTAAACGGTAATGAACAGAAATCATTTAAGGAAAGAGATTGAGTAAGCATCTTGTGCGAAGTAGGCAAGTAGGGGTAAATACATAGGAGTTTAATTAAGGGTAGAATCTTTAAAATACACGGTTAGACAAATAAGGTAAGATACCCAATAAAATCAATCAGTACATAGTAAGTCAAGGAGTCAGGGATTTAAAATTACTCGTTCATGGGTAAACCAAGTCAGAAAGGCTAAGGAAAGATTTCGAATCAAACCAAGTAACAGGAAAATTAGCACAACAAGGAAAGAATCAATCAGACTTACACAAAGGAGGACTGAAATCAGTCAAAAATTGAAAGTCATTTTAGAGGGGAAGCTCAGCATATATAAAGAGTACACAAGTGTTAGGCATGCGAGGCTGAATTTAGGACAAAGAAAAAGCGTCATGCAATCACAAAAGTAAGTAGTGAACTATAGGAACATAGTAAGTCATCTTAGTGACAAAGAAAAGGGAGAGTATCAAATAACATGCAGAGGGTCCAGTAGAAAGACCCTAGAAGAGCTTAGCAGGAAATCAGAATCATGTAAAGAAACAAAGGTTGAAACAAAGATTTCGAAACTCAGTCGAGCACTAGATGAAACAATCTTCAGAAACTCGAATAGGTCCAAAGGTGTTAGGGTTTTGAAATCAAACAAGTTCAAAGATGAAGAACAAGCAAATCACATAGCGAATAGTCTCAATACTCGGATGAAACCCCAAATTTTAGGNGTTCGAATTGGATAACCAGAGATAGGGTAAGGGCTTGAAATTATTCTAAGGGGAAGGTGTTAGGCACCCCTCAGAAACCACTAGTGTGGTTCCCGGCCAGACAATTATTGTGAATTTGGGTACAATTAGCATATAAACAAATAAGGCTCAAATAAGAGGGGATTTTATCACATAAAGGTTTGAAAGTAAACAAGGTTTGAAAAAGCTGATTATAAAAATAAAGAGTTAAAATGCTGAAAAGAAATAAATAAAGAATAAAGGGAGAAGGGTCCTAGGTTTATTAATAATATGGATCACCCCACACAATGTCCGGTAATCACTCCTCAATGAGGGGCTACACGTGACATTATCGCGTGGTCATCATATCCATATCTATCCATCCCATCCCGTTAGGGTATTTAAAATGCAAATTTGTCTCTTATTGCATGCTATTACCTAATCCTATCAGTCCCGGAGGCACTTAGGACTACTAATCCTAAAAGGGACGGGATATTGGGCTTATTTGAGGTTTTGAAAGGTAAAAATCTAAGGCAACATACAAAACACATATTGCACATTTTAGGGGAAAAACATATAAACAAACAGGGGTTCAGTTATACCTCCTTGAACAGAAAAATCACATAATTAGCATGACTTTCACATACAGTTTAGGTCTGATTAAATACTAATGTGAGAGAGAAATAAGAGTTGAGGCAGACTGGTTCATTACATAATTCAGATAAGAAGCCCGAATCAGGCCTGCCTGCTGGTTGTAATTGTTAAAACAGATTCAGCTTATAGTTTTACCCTATGGCTTGCCTTAAGTATTAAGACGGGGTCCTATAGACATGATATCTACTGAATTCAGAAAATAGTAAGGCTTGAAATAAATTGTTTGAATGCCTACTTGTTAAACTTGCTAAGTGAGGGAATCAGATTATTAAAAGAGAGGCGGGATTTAACGAATTGATTATAAGTTCTGCAACTGACAGTATCCATTATTGCTGATTTTATATCTAACATTGAGTGAGGCGAATCAGATTCAATTAGAAATTCCTATAGGCATGCTTTCTATGCGTTGCTGATTTTAAACTTTATAGACATGGGGTAAAAATTACAGAAGCCTTATATACATAGTATCTAAATGCATGAGGCTTGTTTTAAACCTATAAACATGGTACCTAGATGCGGAATTTGTTTAAGACCTATAAACATGGTATCTAGATGTAACTGAATATGCAGAATTGAACAATCCTATGTGCATAATTTCTATACGAAGTTGGATATGCAGAATTCAGAACAGACCTATAGGCATGATTTCTATTTGAATATGCAGAATTCAGAATACCTATAGACATGGTTTCTATATGAAGGTTGGATATGCAGGAATGTAGTAGTCCTATAGTCATGATTTCTATATGTATTTGAAATATGCAAAATTATAATAGACCTATAGGCATGATTTCTACCCTTTGCATGCATAGTTACCCACCCTTTTTCACTAGCCAGCCCCAAGCGTTTATTACAACTTATTACAAACCAGAATGAATAAAAATTACATCAGGAAAAGTTAAAAAGTACAACCAAAGGAGAGCCTGATTCACACTTCCTGTCTGAATTATGAGATAGACCAACTCAAAGACCACTGATCCAAAGCCTTTCTCCAATCTGAGTGTGTCAGAGTTCCCTAAGAGCCTCAATGGGACTCCGGGCAGTGCTCACACCCAAATTGTATCACCAGAATAGGGACAAGTGCAGTGTGGAAAGGCCAGCCCTCAGGTGTCCAAGTTCAGAGGGAGCTCAAAGGGTCCCAAGGCAAGGCTCACAAGAGGGTGGCAGAACTTAAAGTCTAAGAGAGGGTGCAAGTGAAGAACAAAATTCTAAGGAATAAAGGAGGGGGAAACAGCTACAAACAGATACACAAAAGGGTTTCAGGGAATAGGGGAGTTGCAAAGAGCCTATTGCTTAGGCTAGGGCAAGCTTTAGGCATGCCCAGCAATGGAGGATGCTGGCCTGCCTATAAGTCTGCCAGAACACATCATATTAGAGGCTAGGATCCCAGGGGATCAAGTTTGAGTCATGGACAATAATTTTCAGTACTGCCATGCCTCAAACCATACATAAACACATATGGAGTGGGTTTTTAGGACTCACAATAGTTTTAGAATAGGCAGAAGGCAATTACAACATGCTAAAGTAAGCATTGAACTATACATAAGCAATAGGCAGACATGCAGGTAAAGGTAGTAAATAAACACATTGTTGTGATTGCTGAGAACCTTAATCAGGACATACCAGTTTCGAGGAAGCAAAATACAATAGTAGTAGTACTTGAAAAACATGCCACAACATAAGTAACAAGAGAGAATACTTTTGGATGTGAGTGTGAGTTCAGAAGACTAAGAGTGTTCGTGTGTCTTGTGTCAATGAAAGAGTAGATATTAATAGTGTGAAAACAGGAAGAAAATAAGGCAAGAAATAACCGTGTACCAATTAAAATCAATCAGTAGAAGAACTTCCTTTAATTAAGGAGTTCAAACTTAAACGGTAATGAACAGAAATCATTTAAGGAAAGAGATTGAGTAAGCATCTTGTGCGAAGTAGGCAAGTAGGGGTAAATACATAGGAGTTTAATTAAGGGTAGAATCTTTAAAATACACGGTTAGACAAATAAGGTAAGATACCCAATAAAATCAATCAGTACATAGTAAGTCAAGGAGTCAGGGATTTAAAATTACTCGTTCATGGGTAAACCAAGTCAGAAAGGCTAAGGAAAGATTTCGAATCAAACCAAGTAACAGGAAAATTAGCACAACAAGGAAAGAATCAATCAGACTTACACAAAGGAGGACTGAAATCAGTCAAAAATTGAAAGTCATTTTAGAGGGGAAGCTCAGCATATATAAAGAGTACACAAGTGTTAGGCATGCGAGGCTGAATTTAGGACAAAGAAAAAGCGTCATGCAATCACAAAAGTAAGTAGTGAACTATAGGAACATAGTAGTCATCTTAGTGACAAAGAAAAGGGAGAGTATCAAATAACATGCAGAGGGTCCAGTAGAAAGACCCTAGAAGAGCTTAGCAGGAAATCAGAATCATGTAAAGAAACAAAGGTTGAAACAAAGATTTCGAAACTCAGTCGAGCACTAGATGAAACAATCTTCAGAAACTCGAATAGGTCCAAAGGTGTTAGGGTTTTGAAATCAAACAAGTTCAAAGATGAAGAACAAGCAAATCACATAGCGAATAGTCTCAATACTCGGATGAAACCCCAAATTTTAGGGTTTTGCCATCAATCGAGTGTAGAGATGAAAGGACAAGTAATCAAGGCAAAAAATACTAACGAAATAAGTTCAGAAATCTCAGAAAGGAACTGAGACTTTTAACGTACATTTTCCAGTAGAAGAACAACATAAGAAATACAGTAGAAGAACGACATAAAGAAACATAATAGAAAAAACTCATAAAGAAATGCAGTAGAAGAAACACATAAGAAACACATAAGAAACACAGTAGAAGAAAGTCATTAGAAACAAAGTAGGTGCAACATATAAGAATCACAGTAGAACATGCTAAAGATCAGAGAAACTTCTAAGAAAATCCTAAATCGGAAAAGATAAAGGTTTTGAAAACAGAGTTTTTGAGCGAAACTTAAAAACGTTTGGAAGCTTAGAGATAAACACAGATCTAGAATAGATCTAATGAAATCAGAAGAACCTCAAAAGGTTAGGGCTTCAGAAAAAACCCAGAGGGTGAGAAAGGCTTGGAAGGTCATTGATTTGAGCAGCAGAAGTGAAGATCACACTTGAACAGCCATGGCTGGCCGGAGCAATGTCGGAGACAGCCATAGAACTCGAACGAAACCAAATCTGGGCCAAGCTTCTTCAAGGTTTGACCTTGAAACCATAGTAACCAGGCATGTAAGAGTTATAGGAGGCAGGTATAGGACTTCGATGGCCTTGGAAGCCATGGATTCCGGTGATTTTAGGGTGGACGTGGAGGGAGGCGGCTAGGGTTTGAGAAGCTTCGAGAGAGAATTGAGAAAAAAAGGGGGAATTCAAGGGCGGCTACAGAAGGGAAATGATTAGGTTTAGGGGTTAGGTCGGGTTAATAATGGAAGGGGCAAATATGAGCCGTTGATCTAAGTGATCAACGACTAGGATTAAAAGGAGAGTACAAGGGGGTTATTTAAAAGGGTCGTGGGTCGGGTAGATTAGGTAATTGGGGTGGGTAATTGGGTTTAGGAATTGGGTTTAATTAGAGGTTCAAATCCGGCTAAAATTGAAATGCAAATGGGCTATCATTTAAATAGCCATTTTCCCTCATTTATTTTATAGAAATAGTAAAATAATTTCTGGAAGTAAATTAAAGGCACTAAAATGATTAACAATACATAATTATTAAATTAAAAATATTGGAGTCGATTTTATAACTATAAATACAATTAAATCTTAAAAGAGGCCAGTATTACAATTACGTGCAATTTAGCTTAAAAAATACTAAGCAAATTTATAAAAATATGCAAAAATTATGTTGGCTATATTTTAGTTTAAATATGAGAATCCAATAAATGAATTACCAAAATAATAATATTGGGAATAATTATTGGGTTTTTCTTGATAAAATAAGGCAATAAATTGATTTAAAAGTCTTTTTAAAAATTAGGGAAAAATAATAAAACATTGGACATACTTATATATGCATATACATGCTATTTTGAAGGTATTTTGCATATTAAATAATACAGGGAAAAATTGGGTATCAACAGCTGCCCCTCTTTACCCGGGAAGGATGAAAGAGTTGTCGGGTTAAGATATGATGACCAATTTTGACCGAGCGGAACGGTTTGAAGAGACTTAGGCCGTGCCCTGGCTTCTGAGCTGCCTACATATCTCTGCTCTTACAGGAATCAGGCCACATGTAGTTCAGGATCAGTCGGCGAAATATGCCGGCGGAGGCTTCTCAAGAACGAACGCGATATTTAGGACGGGGTGGATGGTTAAAGTCTGATGGGGCTGCGGGAACTGGAGCGGAATCTCTCCTATGGAGATGGCCGTGGCTCGCCGGTTTACCTACAAATAAGCAATACAAGCATATATTGTGCGGAAATTTAAACGTGATGCAAGTTCCCGTCGGACCATGCATATTGTCTTTGGACGGTTAGGATGACGTCCTTGGACCATGATGTCCTGGGCCATGATGCGTATAATAAAGGATTCGCAGGCCATGAAATGATGCTCTCCGGCTATGCGAATGATGCCTCCGAACCATGATGCCTTTGAATAATGATATGCAAAGATTAAAGGAATCCTCAGGCCATGGCATGGCGTTCTCGGGCTATGCAAATGGTGCCTCCGAACAATGACGCCTTCGGATAATTTGGCGATCTTTCAGCCCATGGAATGCAGTATTTGGCGATCTATCAGCCCATGAGATGCAAAAGGTGGCGATCTTTCAGCCATGCATACGTAAATAAAGCGGCGATATTTCAGCCATGTAGAATGTAAATAAAGCGGCGATCTTTCAGCCATGCAAATGTAAATAAGGTGGCGATCTTTCAGCCATGCAAATGTAAATGAGGTGGCGATCTTTCAGCCATGCAAACGAAAATAAAGTGGCGATCTTTGAGCCATGCAGATGCAGATGGAGACAGTGTTTAGTCTCGGAAGGCAGAATGGTAGCCTTATGCAATGCAGAAAAATGCAGATGGAGACAGTGTTTAGTCTCGGAAGGCAGAATGGTAGCCTTATGCAATGTAGAAAATGCAGATGGAGACAGTGTTTAGTCTCGGAAGGCAGAATGGTAGCCTTATGCAATGCAGAAAATGCAGATGGAGATAGTGTTTAGTCTCGGAAGGCAGAATGGTAGCCTTATGCAATGCAGAAGTAAAATAAAGTGGCAAATGGTAACAAAGTTTCTTTGCTGATAGCAAGTTACGATGTCATGATTGATGGGGACATTGTGCTATAGGGGCTATCACCAGCGTGCTTGGATAGCAAATACCAGTAAGTGCAACAATCTTGAGAGTTGTATTCATGATCAATGTTTGTCTTGTGAGTGTATAGCATTTCAGATGCTTTCGCAATCCAAGTGTCTGCATCCAAAGAAAAGATCGTGAGTTTTGCAGAGGGGAGGTTAGTTCGTATCCCTGCTGGCCTTGCTTGACCTGTTCGGCTTTGATCTGGTGGTACGGTATGTATCATTGGGGTAGCGTCGCTGAACTAAGCGGTTTCGATAATAAAAATGCATGAATTTGTAAAATATGACATAAGTATATTTTTAAGAAATAGCTTTTAGATGAACCGACGACTGTGACGTGGCTCACGACATTGCAACTTCTCTTGTTACGGAATTGTAAAGGTCCTCCTCAAAATTCTTCCCTAGTTTAATGGGCTGACGCTTCTGACGGATGCTTGCGATGATTGGCTGAAATTACTTCGGAATTTTGAGAGTCCTCCTCAAAATTCTGCCCCAGTTTCCAATTGCGGGGGGAAAATGAAAATTTTATTGAATTGTGACCGAACCCATAAGGCTGCCTACGTATCCCCTCTTAAACGGGAATCAAGTCAGACGTAGTTCAATTAAATCATATAGGAAAGCATAAGATTACACACAGTAACATTTGACTGCATCTGAGTTGATTAGTTTTGGCCAAACTTCTCCGTCCATTTCTGCAAGTATGAGTGCTCCTCCTGTCAGAACCCGGTGAACCATGTATGGACCCTGCCAATTGGGAGAGAACTTCCCTTTGGCTTCATCTTGATGCGGAAAATTTTTCTTTAACACCAGTTGTCCCGGTGTGAACTGTCTTGGCTTGACTCTTTTGTTGAAGGCTCTGGACATTTTGTTCTGATAGAGTTGACCATGGCAAACTGCATTCATTCTTTTTCCATCTATAAGAGCTAGCTGCTCGTAACTACTTTTTACCCATTCTGCGTCGTCGAGCTCAGCTTCCTGTATGATCCTTAAGGAAGGAATTTCCACCTCGGCGGGAATGACTGCCTCTGTACCATAAACCAGCATATAGGGGGTTGCCCCAGTTGATGTGCGAACTGTGGTGCGATATCCCAACAGAGCAAATGTTAACTTCTCGTTCCACTTCTTATGCTTCTCTACCATTTTCCTTAGTATCTTCTTAATATTCTTGTTGGCGGCTTCTACAACTCCATTCATTTGAGGCCTGTAGGCTGTGGAATTCCTGTGTCTGATCTTGAAGGTCTCACACATGGCTTTCATCAAGTCGCTGTTGAGATTGGAACCATTATCAGTAATGATTAACTCTGGAATAGCGAATCGACAAATAATGCGGTCACGGACAAAGTCTGCCACGACTTTCTTAGTTACTGCTCTGAAAGATGCTGCTTCGACCCATTTTGTGAAATAATCGACGGCTACCAGGATAAATCTGTGTCCGTTGGTAGCGGCAGGCTCGATTGGTCCAATGACATCCATCCCCCAAGCGGCGAACGCCCAAGGTGAGCTTGTTGCATTAAGCTCGTTTGGAGGTACCTTTATCATGTCTGCATGTATCTAATAGCGGTGGCATTTCCGAACATACTGGATGTAGTCCGTTTCCATAGTCATCCAAAAGTAACCAGCCCGGAGTATCTTCTTGGCTAAGACAAAACCGTTCATATGTGGACCGCAGGTCCCAACATGGATTTCCTCTAGCAGCTTAGATGCTTCCTTTGCGTCAACACACCTGAGTAGTCCCAAATCAGGAGTCCTCCTATACAGGATTCCTCCACTGTGGAAGAAATTGTTGGACAACCTCCGAAGTGTGCGCTTCTGAATAGGATTTGCAAGTTCTGGGTATTCTCCTTTTGTCAAATATTCCTTGATATCCTGAAACCAAGGTTTTCCGTCTGCTTCTTCCTCAACATGGGCACAGTAAGCCGGATGATCATGGATCTTTACTAAAATAGGATCAATAAAGTTTTTGTCCGGATGTTGTATCATGGATGATAGGGTAGCCAATGCATAGGTGAATTCGTTATGGGTTCTAGGAAAATGTCGGAATTCTATCTTTGTGAACCTCTTTCTCAATTCCTGTACGTGATGCAGATACGGGATTATTTTGGAGTTCTTGGTTGCCCATTCCTCTCGTACCTGATGTATGAGTATGTCTAAATCTCCAATTACTAGCAGCTCTTGAATGTTCATGTCAATGGCCATCTTGAGCCCTAGGATGCAGGCTTCATATTCGGCCATGTTGTTGGT
>NC_031996.1:38637005-38641278 GCF_001879085.1 Nicotiana attenuata | reverse complement strand
GTACACCTCGATCTCCTTGTGTATTATATCATGAAAAATGGCAGTCATAGCCCTCATGTAGGTAGCCCCTGCGTTCTTTAACCCAAACGGCATCATCTTGTAGCAGTACATTCCCCACGGCGTAATGAAAGCCATTTTCTCAGCTTCTTCTTCATCCATCCAAATCTGATGATAAGCAGCGAAACAACCCACAAATGATTGCAATTCATGCTTGGCGAAATTGTCGATCAGGATGTGTATGTTTGGTAAAGGAAAGTCGTCTTTCGGACCGGCCCGGTTGAGATCCCGGTAGTCGACCAGACTCTAACCTTCCCGTCCTTCTTTGGTACTGGCACAATGTTAGCTAACCATGTCTGGTATTCTACTACTCTGAGAACCTTGCCTTTGACCTGCTTAGTGACTTCTTCCTTTATTTTCAGACTCATATCCGGCTTGAACTTTCTGAGCTTCTGCTTTACCGGTGGACATGTCGGGTCAGTTGGCAGTTTGTGAGCCACAATAGACGTGCTCAGGCCCGTCATATCGTCATACGACCAGGCAAATATGTCCTCATATTCTCTTAGAAATTCTGTGTATTCCTACTTTTCTGATGACGATAAGTGAACGCTGATTCGTGTTTCTTTGACATTCTCTTCATCCCCCAAGTTAATGATTTCGGTCTCGTCTAGGTTGGAATTTGGTCTGTTTTCAAAATTCTCAACTTCCTTAACAATCTCTTCCGGTATGTCATCTTCCTCTGAATCTATGTCCGTTTGCTGCGTTGTCTCATTGCATGTCACAGTCGTCGGTTCATCAAGATAAGTAATAGTAATGCTGTATAAGTAAAGTAATGAGAGAAAATAATAAGAGTGTTGATTTATAAGAAAAAATTGAAATGCTTTGATAAATTCCATAACTGTTTTGAACATTGAAGATCTTATTGCGGAAATTTAAAATGCGAAAGAAAAACTAGTAAAATTAAAAGATAGTGCATGATGCTCGTTCAGCCTTGCTACCCCGAGGCTCGCCGGGCTTTGGTGGTTCTGATGGTCTAGTTATTGAGGCACACTCCTTTTCTTACAGCCTGTATGGAAGGGCTTTCCTCCCCCTCCTCCTCGAAAACGACACAACAATCCATATCATCATCTTCCAGGAACAAATTCCTCATTGCTGCCAGTGCTTCCTCTTCTTCTGACCCATAGATAACTTCGGCCGGTTAGAAAGTCTGCTCCTAGCGTGGTATTGGCTGCTCCAATGGATAGTAAGGACCATGCCATGGTGGCGACCAGTTGTTGAATTCTTTCCAGGTATACTCATATCCCAGACCGAAGGTGGTGCCATGCTTCTTGAGTTTTATGGGCTTAGCGATTCCTTGGAGGTTCTTGCCAAGCCCCTTGCCAGGTTCGTATCCGCTCCAGTTCACTATGCTTTTAATTTTGTTGTCTCACCATTTGTCCTTGTCCACGGCATTGACTCGCTCGATGTGGTGATAAGTCTCTCCGCCTATCTTTCTTCTGCCTCCGATTGCTGGGATGGTCTGGCGACTGTATATGGGATTGCTACCGTCGCCGTGGATGATCACCTCTTGGTAATTCCACTCAAACTTCACTGCCTGATGTAGTGTTGACGCTACGGCCCTAGCGGCATGAATCCAAGGTCGTCCCAACAGCAGATTGTAAGATGCCAGCACATCTATCACTTGAAAATCAACATCGAACCAAGTAGGCCCCATTTGCAAACACAGACTAATTTCCCCAATGGTGACCTTTCGGAACCGTCGAAAGCTTTTACATTGATGGCCCCATCCTTGATCTCATGTACTCATTTTCCCGATGTCTTGAGTGTTACCAACGGACAAATGTTGAGGCTAGACCCTCCATCAATTAGGATTCTGGTGATAAAATAATCTCCGCATTACACGGTGATGTGCAAAGCCTTGTTGTGACTCAAACCTTCTGGAGGCAGCTCATCTTCATGAAAAGTGATCTTGTGACTTTCCAGTACCTGTCCTACCATGTTAGCCATCTCTCCGCCGGTGATATTGCTCGGTACATATGCCTCACTCAGCACCCTTAACAGAGCATTCTTGTGTGCATCGGAATTCTGTAGCAAAGCAAGGATAGAAATTTGCGCCGGTGTTTTGTTCAGCTGGTCAATGACCGAGTATTCCTTGGCCTGTATCTTTCTCCAAAGGTCATCTGGCCCGATCTCAGTGATGGTTGGCCGGCTAGAAGCCTGCTTGCTGGACTCAGCCAGATGTTCCGAGGTATAAACTCTACCAGTTCTCGTCATACCCTGTGCCGCAATAGCCTCTCCGAACATTGTCACACCTCCTTTTCGCTTACTACACCCCGTGAAGGGTATAATAAAAGGAGTTTTTCCAATTAAAGGACAATCGAAACGGGATTCGTTTATTAAGAGATTCAGAGTCGCCACTTGGGAGATTTATGGCGTCCCAAGTCACCGGTTTGAATCCCGAATCGAGGAAAGGGTTTGACTCTGTTTAACAGTCGCGAACCAGAAATCCGGGTAAGGAATTCTGTTAACTCGGGAGAAGGGGTTAGGCACTCCCGAGTTTCGTGGTTCTAGCACAGTCGCTCAACTGCTATATTTGGCTAAAATCTTATTTTAATACATGTTGAAACCTATAGTGCAATTTTAGAATGATTTACCGCTTTTAGTCATTTTTTAAGAAAGTGAACGTCGTTTAAGAACGTGTTTTCGGATCACGTCACATGAAATGCACCCGGATCCTCGACACATTCTTATTCAACGTTTTGTGATTTGGATTTGGGTTGCATGAAATGCACACCCGTATTTTAAGAAGGTAAAATTATTAAAGCGCGCCTAAAATGGCTAGCGTGTTATTAACTTTGCGGGAGGCCATGAAAATTCGCTAAATGGCACGTCCCGAATTCTAAGTATTTTGGTATAAACATTTAATGAGGGCCCCGCAATTTGTATGTTTTATTTGGCGAGGCTTGTCTCATTTTTTATTTAAAGGCCAACCTAAAGCAACTACGATTTTTCTATTTATTATTTGTCTCTAAAAAGTGTCTAATTAATTTACACTTAAAAATTCGGGCCTCGAGTTCAAGTCCGAATTCAAACAAAAGGGGAAACCCTCCTAATTTGAACCCGCTACTTAACTCGAGAACCTAAATTTATATTTGCAAATTAATTCCCATATTCCTAATATAGTATAAAGGATTTTTGGATTTCAGCAATATTTGGGCCTTCAAACTTGGCCCTATATAGGCAGACGAAAATACAGCTTTTGAAGTGGCCCAGCCTTGGGCTTCTTGTTAAGACGCCAGGCCCAATTATCATTTGGACATAAGGGCCTGGTTGTTTGGCCTCATTACTGATCATCATCAGTTTGTAAAGCGAACATGTCATTTATTTAATTAATCTGATCCACCTGGACCTTAAGCAACGGTTAATTCAAAATTACACCTGAATTGCCAACTACAAATGGACTCCTATGAGTTGCAATTTAAACAAGTATGCCACGAACCAAGTGAATTAGTACATTATAACACAGGAGACTAAATTTATAAGTTCAAATCAAACCAATACATAAACTGGCGTGAGAATCTAATACATGAGTTATTGGCAGAACATATTCATGCAATTCTAAACTAATACTATGTGAAAACACATTTACACAACTCTAAAAGGTTCCATAATCTAATCAATTGCAAAGCTATATTGAACTAATATAGTGGCAGAATATTCATGCAATTAGAAGGTCCAGCAGTCTAATTAATTACAAAACCCATATATTGTGCAAATAAGCAAAACTACTCTATGCTTTTCAATAACAAAACAGGAGGCTTCAGAGATCAAACGTAACACTATTTCATTATTTCATTTACTTCAGCATTCCTACATTGAATCTTCACAAATTGTATGAAGCCAAATGAGTACCTGGAAAGGGGACAAATGCAGAATCTGAGAGTCAGCGAGGCAATCAGCAGTATGCAGCAGCAATAACGAGTAAGTAATCACACAGCAGCCCAGAAATAGATCCAATAGTGGAAGGAAAACTCTAAACTAAACAGGAATCAGCAGATCAACTAGAAGACAACTTGTATAAACTCAAATAAGCTTGAGATTAAACCCAGCAAACTCCAGAAAGCCTTCAGGAATTAAGAGCACCTACACTAACTTGTATAAATCCTAAATTGACTTATAATGGAGCCCAGAACACTAGTGATTCCATTTAACTAGCTGAAACTTCAATGTAATAGTATATTTTTGGATTTTCTATTGTATTTTTTGTATGTTTTTT
>NC_031996.1:38631541-38635337 GCF_001879085.1 Nicotiana attenuata | reverse complement strand
CCTTTTATTTGTTTTCTTTTTCATTTATTATTTTTTCAGATTTTGTAAAATGCAAAATTAAAATGAAACCTAATTTATTTCCAAAATTAAGCTAATTAATTCCTAAAATTGATTAACTCCTATTTAAAAGTAAACTCATGACAAATACACCAATTAACAATTAAAAATGCAAAAATAGACTATTTTTGGTATTTTTTTATATTTTGTTCTAAAAATAAATTAACCACTAATTAATCCTAAAATATGAAATTATGCCCTAAATGCAAATGTCAAGCATATTTTTTTTTGATATTTTCGTATGAATTAAAATGCACAAATAACATGCAAACAATTAAAAAAAATAACACAAAATTCACAAAATTGTAAAATAATGAAAGAAAATCATTTTGTTTGAATTTTTGGGAATAATTCACTTAGGGCAAAATCACGTGCTCACAGCTGCCCCTCTTTGCTCGGGAACACGCAGAGTTCTCGGGCAAAGATAAGTGAGCGGAAACGAGCGATTTTTGCCCGTTTGAATATTCCGTGTGAAGCATTTTTTGAAAGAGTTGACCGCACCCTGCTTCAGAGGTTGCCTACATATCCTTGGCTAAAAAGGAATCAGGTCAGTGTAGTTCGGGAAGGTTTGGTAGCTGGGACTACCAGGAGCTGTGATTTTTACCGCTGTTGCTGCTGCTACTGCTCGCTGACCTCCTTATTACACCATGTCGAAATAAAAAGAAGCTAGCCTGAGCTATGATCTATGAATTACAAAATAGTCCTATCTATGACTTCAAACTTGCTCTTGTGTTGCCTTGAACTTGTATTCTTCCGATGGAATTCTTGCATTGTTGCGTTGCATTGCGATCGGAGATGTTTTGCCACTCCTCAGAGTGATGCGTGACTGCTGAAATTTGAAATATATGCCTCTATTCTCCAGGCGGGCTCCTGACTGCTGACGCTTGAAATGTGTGCCTCCGTTCTCCAGGCGGGCTCCTGACTGCTGAAACTTGAAATGTGCGCCTCTGTTCTCCAGGCGGGCTCCTGACTGCTGAAACTTGAAATGTGTGCCTCTGTTCTCCAGGCGGGCTCCTGACTTCGACAAAATAGACAAAAACAAAGAAAATCTCTTGCCCCAGTTTGGTGACTGGGCATCATATTATCAGATATTAATAAGAATTTGAATACTAAAACTTGAATTGTAATACCTCTGTTATCCAGGCGGGCTCCTGACTTCTGAAACTTGAAAAGTATTCCCTTGTTCTCCAGGTGGGCTCCTGACTGCTGAACTTGAAAAGTATTCCCTTGTTCTCCAGGTGGGCTCCTGACTGCAACAAAATAAACAACAAAGAAAATTTCTGCCCCAGTTTGGTAACTGGGTACAGCATGTTATCAAATATTAAAAGCTAAAATTGGAATTGTACTTCCCTTGTTCTCCAGGTGGGCTCCTGACTGCAACAAAATAAACAAATAAAGAAAATTTTCTACCCCAGTTTGTACTAGGAAGATTTGTGAGTTGGTAGCAAAATTGTAAACCACTTATACTATTGAACCAAATTAGGAAGTGCGTCTCCTAGGGGTGAATTTAAATAACCACAGCTAGGAAGTGCGTCTCCTAGGGGTGAAAACTTCAGTGACTAAAACTGGGAAGTGCGTCTCCTATGAATGAACTCTTAATTTAGGAAGTGCATCTCCTAAAGGTGTATCCTTAAAGACCCAGACTAAGAAGTGAGTCTTCTAGGGGTGAAAACTTTAGTGACATAAAATTAGGAAGTGCGTCTCCTATGAATGAACTCAATATTTAGGAAGTGCATCTCCTAAAGGTGTAACTTCAATAAACCAGACTAGGAAGTGCGTCTCCTAGGGCCGAACTTAAATGACTCAAACTAGGAAGTGCGTCTCCTAGGGGTAACACCTCAGTTTAGGAAGTGCGTCTCCTACCATAAAATATGACTTGAAAACTTAGACTAGGAAGTGCGTCTCCTAGGGGTAAAACCTCAGTGGCTCAAGCTAGGAAGTGCGTCTCCTAGGAATAGACTTAAATGACCCAAAACTAGGAAGTGCATCTCCTAGGGGTGAAACTCAATTTAGGAAGTGCGTCTCCTATAACAAAATTATAACCTACCCAAACTAGGAAGTGCATCTCCTAGGGGTGAAACTTCAATGATTCAAACTAGGAAGCGCGTCTCCTAGGGGTGATGTGTGATCTTCTAAATAGACTTTGCGTAAGCAGAATTGGCGCATTACACCTGAAAATTTCAGGCTTCCCAGCTTTGATATGAACATAGCTTTCATCCCTGTTTCAGACAAAGAAAACTTGTTAGTTTAAACATGGTGGTTGGTTTGTGGCCTTGACTTTGAGTACGATTGCTCCTCCACGTGCCACGATAACTTTGATTCCACTCTGAAAGACATTGCTTGCTTATTGACTAACTAATTTCTCTGTCACCCTTATCACAGAAAATACCTCTTCTCTGTCCAGCCCCAATACCCTTTATCTGTTGCATCGCTCATGAACTGACATTTACCAAACCTTTGTGTTTCACATGAATCCCAAAGCACGTCAATTGCCACCCACTCAGTGCGTATGCTGTTCTTTCTTGACTCAAACCCCTGGTCCTATCCTTGAGGTCTACGGCCCCTCATTTGCCATGATAACTTTGATTTCTGCTTGGAAGACCTTGCTTGTCACTGGTTAACCAACTTTTGTCAATCTTGCCACAGAAAATGCCTTTGATCCATTCACCTAACACCCTCCATCTGTTGCATTGTTCATGAATTGATATGTACCAAGCCTTTGTATTTTGCACGAATCCCAAAGCATGTTGATTGTTACCAACTCAGTGCACTTGTTGTTCTTTCTTGACTTATGACACTTTGATGTACTAGCCAGATCCCGCTTTGTGCAATTGGAAAGCTAGTGGCAAATTTTGAAATCATTTCTCACTTGTTACCGAATTGACTCGGGAAGAGGAAGTAAACAAGACAAAAGGAACAGAGTAGAGGACAATGGAAAGAGATGATTCCTAACAAGAAAACTACAAAGTAGAAACCTATCGGATGTGGATACCGACTCTAATGACCATGACATTCACCTGCGGCCTATTCTGTTAAGCAAATCTGATGTTCAGCTCTTGTTGTACCTTTTTGCCGTGAAACTGGGCTTCAATGCTCCGCTTATCCAATCTGATTCACAATCCTTATTCGACTTGTAGTGCCCGAAGGGTTTTCACCATCAAGCCTCTCTCATTTTGGTCTTTCTCTCAACTCACCGTCGCCTTATGGTGCCCGTGAAGGTTTTCACCAATAAGACTCTCTCATTTTTTATTTCTCTCAGCTTTCATCTCCTTGGGATACCCGTGAGGGTTCTCATCAACAAGACTCTCTCATTCTTCATTTCCTTCGTTTGGACCGGAGTGTTGCCCCTGATATGATTCACCTCTATTCGCTTGACTTGGCATCTCTCGAAGACTGATCAGAAGTTCTTCCTTTGGACCGTAATGTGGGCTTTTGGATAGGGTTAGAAAGAAAGGGTATCAAAGGCTCAAAACAATTCAACATGGGTTAAAAATTACAACTTTCGGAATCAGATTTCCCACAACAACCACAACTTCTGCCCCAGTTTCTTCCTTGGGGACTTTGGACTTTTATTTTGGTGTGACTGAACCTCAGATAGAGGCTGCCTACATACCCTTTCGGGATCAAGTCAAACGTAGTTCAGGTCATAGAACTACTTCGTTGTTGCGATCTTTCCTTTTCTTCCACTTTTCTTTTCTTTCTTTTCTATTCTTTTCTTTTCCTTCTCTTTTTCTTTTCT
>NC_031996.1:38625262-38630849 GCF_001879085.1 Nicotiana attenuata | reverse complement strand
AGATTCGGTTCGTGGAAGGTAGGGTTGTTCATTTGGATCGGATTTCCGAAATTCGAATCGATCCGCTCAATTTCGGATATTTGGATCGGATTTCGGATTATGTTTATTAAAATGTTGGATATTAGGATCGGATCCGGATTGGTATAATTTTAACCCGATCCGAAATCCGAAATTATTAGGACATGTATAAATACTAAACTTTAATTTCGGATAGTTAGCACTTTCTTTATATCTTCCTCCAAGTTATTACATTTACAATTGCTGGATTTAGCTATAATGGCACCATAGTACCCTCGTAATTGCAGAAACATAAATTTTTCTTGCTGTATTGCCTCTTTTACAAAGAAAATATATGGATGAGTTTGCAACTTTGAGGCATAACAACTCCAACCTCCGGAGAAATATTTTCATAGAGATGCAATGTTGATAAAAGGGATGAAAAGAAAAGAGATGTTTGTATTAGCACATAACACAGAAGAAGCAGATAAGGCAGATGCATTAGCCGATTAGATTAGCAATAGCCTTAATAATATGTATAATCCGATCCGAAATCCGAAATATTGATCCGATCCAAAATTTAAAATTCGATCCGATCCGATATTAATCCGGATCGGGATTGCATTTTGTAGAATTCGAAATCCGAAATCCGAATTCGAAATATGCTAAATCTGATCCGATCCGATCCATGTACAGTCTTAGTGGAAGGCGGATTAAAGAAAAGCGTTCCCTACCAGATCTTGTCAATTACTCCTTCCCTTTCACTCTGTTTGACAATATTTATTTATTACTCCCTCCGTTCACTTTAACTTGTTATGTTTTGCTTTTCAGAGTCAAACTACCTAAACTTTGACCAATGTTTTGACATGTACACTATTTTTTTACTATATTGATATGAGAAAATTATAAATTATAGTACTTTTCGTATAGTTTATGAATATCTAAATTTTAAGTTTAAAATATTAAGTAAATCTAATACAATTTTGCTTCAAAATTCAAATTAAGTGAACCTTTTTTTAATAATTATTTTTATTATATTTAGGGGATAAGAGAATGAAAAATGGGGAGAGATTACAATGTGAGGAATTAACTTTCACCAATAAAGTAAAGTAAAAATATCATGGTATAGCCAGTTTTCACACTGGTCAATAAAAAATAGTCAGCGTTTATCAAGTCAATGAAAAATAGCCACTATTTTGCTGCAACAGGGACCGGTCCAATATAATATACGGGAGTTCTGGTGCATTTGTGTACGAACTCCAGCATATTATGCTGGACCGGTATACTTTGCTAACTCCTGTAAAATTTGCGGGAGACTGGAGCACCAGTGCTCCAAACTCCAGTATATTATACTGGACAATTATACTTGCTGGAACTCCCGTAAAATTTGCGGGAGTTCCAGCATAGTTATCTTTGAACTCCCGTAAAATTTACGGGAGTTCAAGCATACTTATGCTGGAACTCCCGTAAAATTTGCGGGCGTATTTTTCCGGATTTTGAACAGTGTTNTCAGTTTATCTTTAGTAACTCATAACTGCAATTGAGTGATAATAGTTATAGCTTTAGACTCCATTTATGTGTTTCTATTATTTATTAAATAAATTAGTTGAACAAGGTTTCATTGTAATTGAATCCAATTTAGAATTCTGGAAAGTTGGTTCAGTGTTGTTTGATGGTCACCGTATAGTTTTTTTGTAAATATCATGGTATAGCCAGTTTTCACACTGGTCAATGAAAAATAGCCAGCGTTTATCAAGTCAATGAAAAATAGCCAGCGTTTATCAAGTCAATGAAAAATAGCCATTATTTTGCTGCAACAGGGACCGGTCCAGTATAATATACGGGAGTTCTGGTGCATTTGTGTACGAACTCCAGCATATTATGCTGGACCGGTATACTTTGCTAACTCCTGTAAAATTTGCGGGAGACTGGAGCACCAGTGCTCCAAACTCCAGTATATTATACTGGACAATTATACTTGCTGGAACTCCCGTAAAATTTGTGGGAGTTCCAGCATAATTATGCTTGAACTCCCGTAAAATTTGCGGGAGTTCCAGCATAGTTATCCTGGAACTCCCGTAAAATTTATGGGAGTTCAAGAATACTTATGCTGGAACTCCCGTAAAATTTGCAGGCGTATTTTTCCGGATTTTGAACAGTGTTTTCGCTCAGATTTAAAGTGGCTAAATTTCGATGACTTTTGAAACTTGGCTATTTTTCAACGACCAGTGATAAATCTGGCTATTTTTGAATTTCTCCCATTTTTTTTGTAAAATAAAGTTTTGTCATGTCTGTTGGTTTAAAGTTTTAGCCATAGCATGTTTTGTTTCCTTTAGTCCATAAATAAAAGTTTTTTTTCTGCTCTTAGTTAATTTGCTTGAAATAATTTAGTTATTTTTAGTAGTTTAGTTTTATAGGAAATGTAGTTCCATCAATAGCTGAGACGTGAATCTTTCATGTATTAGTTTAACATAATTTGGAAAAAGCTCCAAAATTTCAGAATGATTCCTACATCTGTTGCTAAGTTACATGATATAACTAAATTGACTACTCTTATTTAGTTTCTTTGGTTGCCTCACTCTCAAATATTAAAATCAAATTGTGATTGTTTATACGTTCGCGTTAACATAATTGCGATTTCTAAAAACCAATTCGGAGTATGCGTTCGCGCAACTTCGATCAAACTCTCTTAATAATAATAAAGGGTTACTAATTGTGGACACGTTCGCGTGACATGATTTTTGACGCGCCAAACAAATGGGTACACGTACGCGTGACCCGTTTCAAGATAATTTTCTTAATTTAAAAGCGGTAAAAGGTAAATACACATAGGTTCTAAAATCAGTAATTAGACAATTTTAGTAAGCCAAGTATGATCAAAGCGACCGTGCTAGAACCACGGAACTCGGGAGTGCCTAACACCTTCTCCCGGGTTAACAGAATTCCTTACCTGGATTTCTGGTTCGCAGACGTAAACAGAGTCAAACCTTTTCCTCGATTCGGGATTTTAAACCGGTGACTTGGGACACCATAAATCTCCCAAGTGGCGACTCTGAATTTTTGATAACATAATCTCGTTTCGATTGTCACTTCAAGTTGGAAATAACTCCCTTTATTATACCCTTTCGGGGGTGTAGTAAGAAAAAAAGGAGGTGTGACAGCTCTGGCGACTCTGCTGGGGACTAAAACCCAGAACTTTTGTTCAGGGTTCAAGAATTCGAGCTTGTTTTATGATTTTTACTCGGCTTATTTATTATTGATATTATTGCATTATGTGAACCTTTGTGCTAAATGCTATCTGTTTATCGCTTTAATATTGTTGCATTGTATATAATTGTCTTCTTATGCCACCCCTTTAGTTTTTTTAAAATTGGTGCATACGTTCGCGTAGCCCGCTTTTTCTAGAAAATATACCAAATAGAGCGAGGCTGGGCAAGCGACAAGGCCGGGCAGACTTCAGTGCTCCCGGTACGTCGCCCCCTCCTCGGCCCCAGTTGTCCGCTCGGGTACCCCAAGTCTAGACCAAAACCCCAGGTTTTTTAAACCTAGAAGAACACAGCCTCATGCTGGATCCCTAGTAGGAGCGCTTGTTTGGATCACGTGCATTTTGGCTTAGGGGACTCAGCACAGGGGTTGGGTCCGTCTAGGACAGGTGTACCCCAAAATAATAGACCATCATGATGCATTCTATGTGCTACGTGAACATTTATTTGTTTCGGCTTGCATGCTGACCGACTAGATAAGAAAAGAAAAGAGAGGGGGAAAATCAAAAAAAAAAGAGAAAAACAAGAGAGAAAAAGACCAAGAGTGATGAAGAAATAAAGCCCGGCTCTAAATCCCGATATTTGAAAATACCCCGAAACTCTTCCGAATTTTTCAAAAATAGTTATTTTCCAAAATCAAAGCTGCCCGAACTACGCATACCTGATTCTCGTCTTTCGGGGCGTGATACGTAGGCAACCCACATAGGGTCCGGTCTGCCTAGTAAATGTTAGGTTCTTGGCTTTGCGGGGTCTTAGCCAAATTTTGCACTTCCAGCCATCTTTTGGCCAAATAAGCCACTTTGCAAAAATAACCTCAATCATGTCTTGCATGTGTCTAGTAGGGAATGTTATTGTCTCACATAGTGTTGGTTTAAGTTTTCTCATACAGGTGTGGATTTATTTATCGGAGTTTGGGCATGACATACACCCCAGGATCACTGCATTCAGGAGCTGCTCGAGGAGCCATTTTAGGTTTTTGAGTCAATTATTCATGTTTTACTTTTTAGTCCTGTATAGTGGCATTCAGTCTTTTAGGTGATGTCAGAGTTTGTAATAAGTCTAGTCGAGTTTGCCTAGTCTTTTGTTATTCTCATTTGTATTTGGAGATGTGTTACAAGTCAAAAGATCCAAAACAAAAGAGAAATTTTTTTTGTGTTTTTATATTTTCGTTATAGGGTTTCTTTAGAATACCAATTTTAGAAATGAAAAAAAATATTCCTTTGAGGTGGTTTTTTTTTCTTTAGGCAATTAATATCAAAATAAAAAGTGCTTTTATATTTCCTTTAGTATATTAAGACTAAAATTCAGAAAAAAGGGAATTTTCTTTTAGTACCTTTTTAAAGAGTTTTCTTTAAGGTTTTAATTTCAAAAATCCAAAAAGATTTTCTTGTGAGGTTCTTCTTTGGGAAATTAATGAAGAAAAAAAAATTCTTTTATTTTCATTAGAACTTTAGGACATTGTACATAGAAGAAAAAGGAAACATACTTTACTTCCTTCCTAAAAAAAAATCAAAAATATTTTTCCTCTTCTAGGGTTTTTCCTTAATAGAGTATTTGTTTCAAAAGGATAACTTCTTTTACTTCTCTTTTCTCATTAGATAGTCATCAAGGTAAAAGAAAAAGAAAAAGGAAAAAAAGAAGAGAATGTCAGTTTGTTTACTTTACTCCTGAAATCCCAGAACTACGCTCGGTCTAATTCATGCGGGGTCATGATACGTAGGCAATCTCCATAGGATTCGACCATAAGCAAAAGAAAGAAAAAGAGTGATTAAAAAAAAGAAGAAAGAAAAAGAAAAAAGAAAAAGAGGAAAAGAAAAAGAGAGGAAAATAGGAGAGAAAAGAAAAGAGAAGAGAGAAAATAAGAAATCGTGAGAAGAAAACAATGGAAAAAAGAGAGAAGGGAAAATAAGAGAGAAAAGCAAAAGAAAAGAGGGAAAGGCAAGAGACCAACAATGAAAACCAAAAGGGAATAATGAGAGAAAAGTCATGAGGAATACAGAAAAGGAAAGCCGGGATGACGCATGCAATCCAAGCAAAATCATAATAGGAACTATTAACTGCCTAGGTGCATTCATTCTCCAAATGTGCGGGTACCAATGTGTTAAATGCCCTAACGCTAACGTGATGGTTTTATTTTGTCATGTAGTTCCAGCAAGGTAGTTGGTTTGTGGTTTTAAAGTGGTAACTCGGCGTCACAACACAAGGACAAGAGGTAATGGCAAACAACAAGAGAACTGAGTTGGTTGATACCGGTGTTCGACAACAGTTGGTGGAACGGGATAATGGGTTGGTTGAAGAGGTGCGGATGCTGAGACAACACATGACAG
>NC_031996.1:38533314-38625237 GCF_001879085.1 Nicotiana attenuata | reverse complement strand
ACGCATATGGTGGGTATGATTGATTGTGAGAATGAGTCGGCAGAAGAAACCCAGAAGCAGTTTACTCAGAACAACGTGATGAAGTCTTGTGAAAATTCCAGCAATCTTGGTGTGAAATTCAGTGGCTAAGACGCCGTACTTGGTAATTGGGAAGACGCTCCATCTCTTGGAGTTTTGGTGGTTTATTTTGTTGTCATTTCTGTTGTCTGGGTTATTTCAGGGTTGTAATCCGGATATTGTCTTGTGACTCAAACCCTTCTATCCTTTCATTTTGTCTTGTTTGTCTCGTCCTAGTAGCTTGTGTAGTGCTGTTTAGGTTTGTTCAAGGGTTGTAACTCTAGTCTAGTTTGCTTGTTTCGTTGTTTAAACCCTTTCACTGTCTGTCTAATGCGATTCTCTGTTTCCCGCCATTTCTAGTCATTTTATATGGTTCCTTTCTCCTTTTGCAATTCTTTTCATGCTGGCTCTGATGACATGACATGCACGCATAATTCTCAGCCTGGTTTTAAAAGTCAGTTTAGTAATGAAGCAATAAAACAATATTGAAGATGTAAGGACAGTCGAGGGATTTTGAAATCTCTTCAAGCCCAAATTGTGTGAAACTGGGTCAGACGGAACATAAAGAAATACTGTTGAAATGCATCATGCCACATCGGTTTGAGACCAAAGGCAAGTTTGCCCCCGAGTCTACAGGGGCCGCTCGTGGTACCGAGACTGTTGTCCAAATGGTGCTGGGTAATTGACAAATGCAGAAGGCAAATGTGTGGATATGGTTAGTAATTCTGGTGCAATCAAAAATGTTACCTATGTTTTCCTCAGTTTGTTTAATTGCGTAGTTTGTACTTGGCATGTTTTGGAGATTGAAATGACGAAGGCATTTTGTTGTGCTATCCAAACACTTTATCCTTTGTTACCCCTTTGAGCCTCGGTTATTTTCTTGTATACCCCTCTTTCGGAATCAATAACAAAACTCGTAAGCCCGAGCGGGGAAAGAAAATGGAGAATCAAGAGAAAAATAGTGAAAAAGGAAAAAGAAAAGAAAAGAAAAGAAAAGAAAAAAAGAAGAGAAAGGAAGAGAAAAGGAAAAAGAAAGGGAAAAGAACAAAAAAAAACAAAGAAAAAGAATAGAGAGTAAAAACAGAAAAAAAAAAAAGAGAAAAGCAAAAGAAAATAAAAGGAAAAGAAAAGAAATAAAAGGAAAGAAAAGAAAAGTGGAAGAAAAGGAAAGATCGCAACAACGAACGTAGTTTTATGACCTGAACTACGTTTGACTTGATCCCGAAAGGGTACGTAGGCAGCCTCTCTCTAAGGTTCAGTCACACCGAAATAAAAGTCCAAAGTCCCCAAGGAAGAAACTGGGGCAGAAGTTGTGGTTGTTGTGAGAAATCTGATTCCGAAAGTTGTAATTCTGAACCCATGTTGAATTGTTTGGAGCCTTTGATACCCTTTCTTTCTAACCCTATCCAAAAGCCCACATTACGGTCCAAAGAAAGACCTTCCGATCAATCCTCAAGAGATGCCAAGTCAAGCGAGCAGAGGTGAATCATATCAGGGGCAACACTCCGATCCAAGCGAAGGAAATTGAAAAATGAGAGAGCCCTATCAATGAAAAACCCTCACGGGTACCGCAAGGCGACGAAAGCTGAGAGAAATCAAAAATGAGAGAGTCTTATTGGTGAAAACCTTCACGGGCACCATAAGGCGATGGTGAGTTGAGAAAAAGACCGAAAATGAGAGAGGCTTGATGGTGAAAACCCACGGGCACCACAAGTCGAAAAAGGATTGTGATTCAGATCGGGCAAGCAGAGCATTGAAGCCCAGGTTCACGGCGAAAAGGTACAACAAGAGCTGAACATTAGATTTGCTAAACAGAATAGCTGCAGGTGCATGTCAAGGTCATCAGAGTCGGTGTCCATATCCGATAGTTTTCTACTTTGTAGTTTTCTTGTTAGGAATCATCTCTTCCCATTGTCCTCTACTCTGTTCTTTTGTTTACTTCCTCTTCTTGAGTATGTCTGGTCAGAACAAATAAGAAATGACTTCAAAATTTTCCACCAGCTTTCCAATTGCACAAAATGGGGTCTGGCTAACACATCAAATGTCATAAGTCAGGAAAAATCAACAAGCGCATTGAACTAATAACAGTCGACATGCCTTGGGATTCGTGTAAAATACAAGGATTTGGTACATATCAATTCATGAACAATGAAACAAGATGGAGGGTGCTTGGTGAACAGATCAAAGATATTTTCTGTGAAAAGATTGGTGAACCAGTGACAAGCGAGGTATTCCAAGCAGAGATCTAAGTTATTGTTGGAGTATGGCAAGTGAAGAAGCAATAGATCTCGAGGCCAAGGCCATTGATTCAAATCAGGAACGAACAACATGCGCGCTGAGTTGGTAACAATTAATATGCTTGGGAGTCCAGGTGAAACACAAAAGTTCGGTAAATGTCAGTACGAGCGGTGCAACAGATAAATGGTAGTGGGCCTGAACGAGAAGAGGTGTTTTCCGGGTCAAGGCTTACAAAGGAACTGGTTAGTCAAGGAATGAGTAAGGTCGTCGAATGGAAACCAAAATGAAGGAGCAACAGACCTCAAGGCCAAAGCCAGTGGTTAAGTCAAGAAAGAACAGCGTATACACAGAGTGGGGGGTAATGGACGTGCTTTGGGATTCATGCGAGACACAAAGGTTGGGTAGATGCCAGTTCATGAGCAATGCAACAGATAGAGGGTGTTGGGTCTGAATGGAGAAGAGGTATTTTCAATGGTAAAGATGACAGAGGAAAGTGGTTAGTGACCAAACAAGCAAGGTCTTCAAATAGAATCAGCGATCATGGGAAGAAAAGACGCAATCACCCTCAAAGTTCAAGGCCACAAACCAACCACTACATTTTTAAACTGACAAGATTTTTCTTTGATTGAAACAGGGGCAGAAAGTTTTCGTTGGTTTCGGAGAAACCCTCCTTAGGGAAAAAGCAAGGACCAAAACAGGTATGACTGGAAACTCTCAGGACCCTCCTGGAAAATGGTACTTAGTTTAAATTTCAAAACAATCATGAGTAGCATAATTTAGCATAATAGGAGTATAAGCTGGTTTCAAAGTTTGCACGTTTAAGATAGGATTTAATTAGGAGTTTTCAGGACCCTCCTGGATAATGGGACATAGCTCTAAAGTTTGTTTAGATAACAAGATATAGTGGGAGTCGTACCTTCAGTATATATAACTTAGGTTAAAACTATCTTTTAACTAGAAGTTGTAGGGACCCACCTGGATAATGGGGAGTAGTTTAAGACCTTTTAGACAACAAATATAGTAGGGGTAATACCTCTAGGGGATATAACTTAGATTCATAATTATTAGAAATTGTCAGGACATCCCTGGATAATAGGACTTAGCTTTCAAATTCTTATAATAGTTGGTAGAATAATCCAGTTTAACACTTACCCGTGTACCCAGCTACCAAGTTGGGGTAGAAAGTTTTACCCAGCTACCAAGTTGGGGTAGAAAGTTTTCTTTGTTTTTTTTTATTTTGTTGCAGTCAAGAGCCCACCTGGAGAACAAGGGAATACTTTTCAAGCTTCAGCAATCAGGAGCCCACATGGAGAACAAGGGAATACTTTTCAAGTTTCAGCAGTCAGGAGCCCACCTGGAGAACAAGGGAAGTGTAATTCAATTTTAGCTTTTAATTTTTTATATTTGATAACATACTGTACCCAGCCACCAAACTGGGGCAGAAAATTTTCTTTGTTTGTTTTGCAGCAGTCAGGAGCCCACCTGGAGAACAAGGGAATACAATTCAAGTTCAGCAATCAGGAGCCCACCTGGAGAACAAGGGAATACTTTTCAAGTTTCAGCAGTCGGGAGCCCACCTGGAGAACAGGGGAAGTACAATTCCAATTTTAGCTTTTAATATTTGATAACATGCTGTACCCAGTTACCAAACTGGGGCAGAAATTTTTTTTGTTGTTTATTTTGTTGCAGTCAGGAGCCCACCTGGAGAACAAGGGAATACTTTTCAAGTTTCAGCAGTCAGGAGCCCACCTGGAGAACAAGGGAAGTGCAATTCAATTTTAGCTTTTAATTTTTTATATTTGATAACATACTGTACCCAGCCACCAAACTGGGGCAGAAAATTTTCTTTGTTTGTTTTGCAGCAGTCAGGAGCCCGCCTAGAGAACAGAGGAATACATTCAAGTATTAGCGCCCGCCTGAAGAACAGAGGAATACATTTCAAGTTTTAGCAGTCAGGAGCCCGCCTGAAGAACGGAGGAATACATTTCAAGTCAGCAGTCAGGAGCCCGCCTCAAGAACAGAGGAATACATTTCAAGTCAGCAGTCAGGAGCCCGCCTGAAGAACAGAGGAATACATTTCAAGTTTCAAGTCAGTAGCAGGCACCCACTTGGAGAACAAGGGAAATCATTTCAGAATTCAATTCAAGTTAGAAGTAGCAGAAGCTCGCGGCAAGAATGTGAGTCAACAGTTCGAGATGATCAACAGAAGTTAGTCACAAACCAAAAGAAAGAAAAGAAAAACAAGAGGGAAGTGAATCCAAATGCAGAAGTAGATGAAAGATGTGAACTGCTCAAGACATGGTTGAAGTCACAAGCACTACATGTCCGGTCTTGATCCGAGAAGCTGAAGAAGAACGAGCTAGCACCTGCAACTAGCAAGCGTCAAGGTTCAAATCTAAAGTCTGCATGAAGAACCATTCAAGACTCAAGATCAAGCTTCAGAAGACTTGTAGATAGGAATNAATAATGCGGTCACGGACAAAGTCTGCCACGACTTTCTTAGTTACTGCTCTGAAAGATGCTGCTTCGACCCATTTTGTGAAATAATCGACGGCTACCAGGATAAATCTGTGTCCGTTGGTAGCGGCAGGCTCGATTGGTCCAATGACATCCATCCCCCAAGCGGCGAACGCCCAAGGTGAGCTTGTTGCATTAAGCTCGTTTGGAGGTACCTTTATCATGTCTGCATGTATCTAATAGCGGTGGCATTTCCGAACATACTGGATGTAGTCCGTTTCCATAGTCATCCAAAAGTAACCAGCCCGGAGTATCTTCTTGGCTAAGACAAAACCGTTCATATGTGGACCGCAGGTCCCAACATGGATTTCCTCTAGCAGCTTAGATGCTTCCTTTGCGTCAACACACCTGAGTAGTCCCAAATCAGGAGTCCTCCTATACAGGATTCCTCCACTGTGGAAGAAATTGTTGGACAACCTCCGAAGTGTGCGCTTCTGAATAGGATTTGCAAGTTCTGGGTATTCTCCTTTTGTCAAATATTCCTTGATATCCTGAAACCAAGGTTTTCCGTCTGCTTCTTCCTCAACATGGGCACAGTAAGCCGGATGATCATGGATCTTTACTAAAATAGGATCAATAAAGTTTTTGTCCGGATGTTGTATCATGGATGATAGGGTAGCCAATGCATAGGTGAATTCGTTATGGGTTCTAGGAAAATGTCGGAATTCTATCTTTGTGAACCTCTTTCTCAATTCCTGTACGTGATGCAGATACAGGATTATTTTGGAGTTCTTGGTTGCCCATTCCTCTCGTACCTGATGTATGAGTATGTCTAAATCTCCAATTACTAGCAGCTCTTGAATGTTCATGTCAATGGCCATCTTGAGCCCTAGGATGCAGGCTTCATATTCGGCCATGTTGTTGGTGCACGGGAACTTGAGTTTGGCAGACACCGGATAATGCTGACCGGTTTCTGATACTAGGACTGCTCCTATGCCAACTCCTTTGAAATCTGCTGCTCCGTCGAAAAACATTCTCCAGCCACCATAAGATTCTGCAATGTCTTATCCTATGAATGATACCTCTTCGTCAGGAAAATACGTCTTCAGGGGTTCGTATTCTCCATCCACGGGGTTTTCAGCAAGGTGATCTGCTAGTGCCTATCCCATGATTGCTTTCTGAGTCACGTAGACAATGTCGAACTCACTCAACATGATTTTCCACTTGGCCAGCTTGCCGGTGGGCATGGGCTTCTGAAAGATGTACTTCAAAGGATCCATCCTTGATAAGAGATACGTAGTATAGGCACAGAAGTAGTGCCTTAGCTTCTGGGACACCAAAGTCAAAGCACAACAGGTGCGCTCTAACAGAGAATACCGGGCCTCGTACGGAGTGAACTTCTTGATGAGATAGTAAATGGCCTGCTCTTTCCTCCCCGTTTCATCATGCTGCCCCAGGACGCAACCGAAGGAACCATCTAATAGTGCAATGTAGAGTAGTAAAGGTCTACCCGGCTCAGGCGGGACCAAAACTGGTGGTGTTGATAGGTATTCCTTGATTCTGCCGAAAGCTTTCTGGCATTCATCAGTCCATTTGGTAGTGGCATCCTTCTTTAGCATCTTAAAGATTGGCTCACAGATAACTGTAGACTGTGCTATGAACCGGCTGATGTAGTTAAGTCTCCCCAAGAAACTCACCATGTCCTTCTTGTTATTTGGCGGTGGAAGTTCTTGAATAGCCTTGACCTTTGATGGATCTAATTCTATTCCTCAGCGGCTCACAATAAACCCAAGTAATTTTCCAGCGGGGACCCCAAATGCACATTTTGCATGGTTTAGCTTCAGGTTGTACCTTCACAACCTATTGAAAAACTTTCTCATATCTTCCATGTGATCGGTGGCCTTCTTGGACTTGATGATAACGTCATCTACGTACACCTCGATCTCCTTGTGTATCATATCATGAAAAATGGAAGTCATTTCCCTCATGTAGGTGGCCCCTGCATTCTTTAACCCAAATGACATCATCTTGTAGCAGTACATTCCCTACGGTGTAATGAAAGCCATTTTCTCAGCATCTTCTTCATCCATCCAGATCTGATGATAACCAGCGAAACAATCCACAAATGATTGCAATTCATGCTTGGCACAATTGTCGATCAGGATGTGTATGTTTGGTAAAGGAAAGTTGTCTTTCGGACTGGCCCGGTTGAGATACCGATAGTCGACACAGACTATAACCTTCCCGTCCTTTTTTGGTACTGGCACAATGTTAGCTAACCATGTCGGATATTCGACTACCCTGAGAACTTTAGCTTTGACTTGCTTGGTGACTTCTTCCTTGATTTTCAGACTCATATCCGGCTTGAACTTTCTGAGCTTCTGCTTTACCGGTGGACATGTCGGGTCAGTTGGCAGTTTGTGAGCCACAATAGACGTGCTCAGGCCAGTCATGTCGTCATACGACCAGGCGAATATGTCCTCATATTCTCTTAGAAATTCTGTGTATTCCTTCTTTTCTGATGACGATAAGTGAACGCTGATTCGTGTTTCTTTGACATTCTCTTCATCCCCCAAGTTAACGATTTCGGTCTTGTCCAGGTTGGACTTTGGCCTGTTTTCAAAATTCTCAACCTTCTTAACAATCTCTTCCGGTATGTCATCTTCCTCTGAATCTATGTCCGTTTATTGTATTGTCTCATTCCATGTCACAGTCGTCGGTTCATCAAGATAACTAATAGTAATGCTGTATAAGTAAAGTAATGAGAGAAAATAAGAGTGAGTGTTGAATCATAAGAAAAGTCGAAATGCCTTGATAAATTGCAGAATCGTTTCGAACATTGATGATCTTATTGCGGAAATTTAAAATGCGAAATGAAAGTTAACTAGTAAAATTAAAAGATAGTGCATGATGCTTGTTCGGCCTTGCTACCCCGAGGCTCGCCGGGCTCTAGTGGTTCTGATGGTCCAGTTATTGAGGCACGCTCCTCTGCTTATAGCCTGTGTGGAAGGGCCTTCCTCCCCCTCCTCCTCGAAAACGACACAACAATCCATATCATCGTCTTCCAGGAATAAATTCCTCACTGCTGCCAGTGCTTCCTCTTCTTCTGACCCGTAGATGACTTCGGTCGGTTGGAAAGTCTTGTCCAAGTGTGGTATTGGCTGCTCCAACGGATAGTAAGGACCGCGCCATGGTGGCGACCAGTTGTTGAATTCTTTCCAGGTATACTCATATCCCAGACCAAAAGTGGTGCCGTGCTTCTTGGGTTTTATGGGCTTAGTGATTCCTTGGAGGTTCTTGCCAAGCCCCTTACCAGGTTCGTACCCACTCCAGTTCAATATACTCTCGATTTTGTTGTCCCACCATTTATCTTTATCGACGGCATTGACCCGCTCGATGTGGTGGTAGGTTTCTCCACCTAGCTTCCTTCTTCCTCCGATTGCCGGAATGGTCTGGCGACTGTATATATGATTGCTACCGTCCCCGTGAATGATCACGTCCTGGTGATTCCACTCAAACTTTACTGCTTGATATAGTGTTGATGTTACGGCCCCAGCAACATGAATCCAGGGTCGTCCCAATAACAGATTGTAAGATGCCGACACATCTATCACTTGAAAATTAACATCGAACCAAGTAGGCCCCATTTGCAAACACAGACTAATTTCCCCAATGGTGGACCTTTGGGAACCGTCGAAAGCTTTTACATTGATGGCCCCGTCCTTGATCTCATGCAGTCCTTTTCCCAATGTCCTGAGCGTTACCAACGGACAAATGTTGAGGCTGGACTCTCCATCAATCAGGATTCTGGTGATAAAATAATCTTCGCATTGCATGGTGATGTGCAATGCCTTGTTGTGACTCAACCCTTCTGGTGGCAGCTCATCTTCATGAAAAGTGATCTTGTGACTTTCCAATACCTGTCCTACCATGTTAGCCATCTCTCCGCCGGTGATGTTGCTTGGCACATATGCTTCACTCAACACCCTTAACAGGGCATTCTTGTGTGCATCGAAATGTTGTAGCAAAGTAAGGATAGAAATTTGCGCTGGTGTTTCGTTCAGCTGGTCAATGACCGAGTATTCGTTGGCCTGTATCTTTCTCCAAAGGTCATCTGGCCCAGTCTCGGTGATGGTTGGTCGGCTAGAAGCCTGCTTGCTGGACTCAGCCAGATGTTTCGGGGTATAAACTCTACCAGTTCTCGTCATACCCTGTGCCGCAATAGCCTCTTCGAACATAACCTTGTCTTTCCTTCTTGCCTCGGCTGTGTAGTCCCATGGTATATCCTTTGTATGGAACGGTGTCATGGCTGACATCGCCACTGGAATTGGCGTGGCTATCTTTACTCTGAACGGAGCACGCACCTTGGGCGGTAAAACAGCAACTTCGAATGGTGTAGGTGCCTTTGTTGGAGACACGAATTCGACCTCAACTGGCGCTGGCGTCTTTGCAGAGGATGGTGCTTCAAACTCAAGTGGCATGGACATATTTACCTTGGCATCCCCAGAGGGATGAATCTGGACTACGATCGCATTAAGGGTGACGGTTGGCTTCTTTGGATCGTCACCTTATTCGATCAAACCGATCGATCCCTTGGGATCCCAATCATCCTCTATTTCAATCACGTGAACGCCTCCACCCTTGCAGTCTGGCAGAGGGTTATTAAGGACATTCGGAGCAAGTTCCTTGGCCACAATAATCATGTTATCAATTAAAGTCTGGATCTTATCTTTCAGAGAGCGATATTCGTCAATGGTGTGCCCTTTCATGCCGGAATGGTATGCACAGGATTTATTTGGATTGACCCATTGGGAAGGATTCTCAGGAGCAACAGGGATAGGGGTGACATAACCAGCAGTTTTGAGTCTTTCATACAATTGGTCGATAGTTTTGGCAATTGCCGTATATTGTTTTGGAGGTCTTCGGTCAAAGCTTGGTCGATGTATAAGGAAGTTTTGTCGTGGAGGAGGGGATTGGTATTGGGACGGTTGAGTGTTGTAGCCTTGGTAAACATGTGCTGGTTGGGAATATTTGGGTGAAGTACGCTGATATGTGGGAGGTTATTGATAAGTGGGTGGTGGAGCTTGGTAAGAGGGTGAGGGTGCTTGGTAGTTTGGAGTAGGCTAATATGTGAGTGGTGGCATTGGGTAGCTTTGGTATTTAACGGGAGATTTGGTTCTCTGTGCCACCATTACGGCTCTTATGTCCCTTTTCTTAGACACACCGCTTGACTGTAAGGCCTTATTTGTAGCTTGTAAGCCTCGAAATTAGTAACCATACCGCTTTTGATGCCCTCTTCGATTCTTTTTCCCAGCTTGATAATGTCAGAAAATTTGTGGCCTTCGATCATCATCTACCTCTCATAATACTGTGGGTGTTGGGCCCGGACGAAAAATTTGTTCATTTGTTCTTCCTCTAAGGCGGGTCTAACTTTAGCAGCTTCAAACCTCCAACGAGTAGCATACTCGCGGAAGGTCTCTGTGGGCATCTTCTTCAGATTTTGAATATAGAACACATCCGACGCATTCTCCGTGTTGAACCTGAACCTGTCCATAAAGTCGGACGCCATGCTTACCCAGTTGGGCCACTTCTTTGGATCTTGGCTAATGTACCAAGATAAAGCATCTCCCTTCAAGATCCTCATGAAAAGCTTCATGCGGATTTTCTCGTCTTTTCCTACTCCAACCAGCTTGTCACAATATGTTCTCAAATGGACCCTCACCATCAAGCATCTCAAACTTAGCAGGTTTGTACCCCTCGGGCAGTTCGACATCGGGCTGTATGCAAAGCTCTTCGTAGTTCAGCCCTTCAATTCCCCTACTTCCTTCAATGCCTTGAATTCTGCTAGTCAATTTCTTAAGTTCTTCAGTCAGGTTTTGGATGAGCAAGTCTTTATCATCAGACTCGGGTGTGCTTGAGATGGGTTGGGTGGAGTAAGACATAGTCTCCACATAGATAGGGGTGTTATGGTGGGTGTGGCGGTGGTCATTTGTGGAGTTCTGGAGTTCTGGGATGAGCAGCGGGGTGTTATTTGAGGTATGGCATGTGTTGCAGTGGTGGTGAGGAGCGGGATGGTTTTGTTGCTTTGGGATATTCTGTGGAGGTGTAGGGTTCTGAGCATTTGGGAAATTGATATCTGGAGTAGTGAGGGAAAATGACAGATTCGCCAGATTCCGGACCTCATCAAGTTCTTCCTGAAATTTCAGCAGCTTTTGTTCCAGTTGGGATGCATTTTCCTTGGGAACCAAAGTACCGTGACCATGAGTGACCTCTACCCGTTCAGTTGAGTTTTCCTTTCTGGCGTTGCTCAAATCTTCCATCTTCTCTTTGTTCTTGTTTCTGATAGGACCGAGAGGAGGACTAGGTTGAGGGACCTTGGATCTTGTGAAATAGGATGATGTTGCCAGAGTTCACAAACTAACCTTTGGGGAGGGGAATAAACAAAAGTAAAAACAAAAGGTAACAAGTTAGTGATGATTATAAAAATGTTGCAATATTAAAACACACAGTGCGGGAATGTAAAGCGCGTCCTAATTTGGGGACCTCTTTATGCCCGAGGTAGGCCTAGCGACAAGTTGATTTGGAGAACTTGGAGTGCTAAATGCTTCATTTCATTGATAAAAAGTAGACGAATCCCAAATCGGCACTAAATAACAGGAAATAAAAGTTGCTAGTAGCCGTTGGCCTTATTACATTTTATAATGCAAAATGAAAACTCCTATTTATTTGGTCCTGGAAGGACCTTCCCCAGATTCGGCGTCCTTGGCTCCATCGAACAGCTTGCCTATCTCGCGCAGTCCCAGCAGCAGGTAGGCTCTGGCCAGATGTCCGCCTTCATTTCCTTCAGCATTCCGGCAGTCTTCGACCCTCTTGAGAAATTTCTTTACCAACTCTACTATACATCGCTTCAAATATCCCAATCACTTGTTCGCGCTGACAGCCATGTCCTTCCACTCTTCAATTAGTTTTTGATTGGCTTCCTGTATCTCACGGTGTTCGCTTTCGCATTCCCGGATCCTCTTGCGTAGTTGATTGTACTTGACCTGTGCTTCGGCCTTTTCATCTATGATCCCGGTCCTCAGTCAGATCTTCGAAGAGTTCGACCCATTCTCTAGCATTCTCCGGTTGGCGAACCTGTTGGGCATGTAATTCATTCGTTTTGGATGATGAAAAGCAATATGATCATCCCAGTCACTTTGATGAATTTCTTGCCGGTATTCACCTTTTTGGAGGTGTTCTACGAGCCAGAGTTGAAGTAGCAAATTGCAGGGGCTCGGTATATTTCGGCAATGATCATGGGTACGATGTTGAATGGTTGCCCGTCAATTCCCTCCATTAGAGTTTTAGTTACCATAGCTGGTCTGGTGTGGATTCTTGCCTTCTTCGTTGGAAACACGATCAATCCCAGGAAGCAAAACATGAACACAAAGACCCTTCGGTGAATATGTCCCAATGATGTAATGGAAAATTCTTCAGGATAGGTACGGTAGGATTTGATGTGACTGTACCTTTCGTACAAATAATCAAAAGGGATATAGGAATGTTTCAGACATGTCAGTTCAGGATTTTTCTTCAAACCCATCATCTTGAGGAAACTCCTGCTCTTACGGTTCTCAGGCATTAACAAACCCGGAGTTTCCCATGGTATACCGGCCAATCCCCATATTTCTTCCAGTAAGGGTGTCGTTTCAATATCCCCGAAGTGGAACACAGACCTCTCGCAATCCCAAAACAAAGTAGCAGCTTCTATGATCTTGTTGTTGGGTTGGATTTCCAGGAGAGAAGGTAGGTTCCCCAAATATTTCCGGACAAGATTCTGATCACTAGAGTGAAAATCCTTCCACCAGCTTAGCAGTTTGGGGTGGATGTTGCCGACCATGCCAAATCTGGGGATTTCATGCCTCATATTTCTGCAAGACAAAGGGTTAGGCCCTTACCCCCACCAGACTCGACTATTTAATATCAACAATTGGCATAAAAACATCTAGTTCTCCAAATAAATGCACAGAACGTGACGATGTCCGTTTGGGTTCTAAGGAAACCCAGTGGACTTTGGACAAGGCTATCTTAAAGAGTCATTATGCGGATAACATAACCGACTCGTCTAGGTTTGACCATGATGCATGCACAATTTTAATCAGAGGAAGGTTTCTATGGGGTTTTAGACTGGTACCCTTGAGCGGACAACTCAAGGGGGAAAGGCGAGGAACCGTCGACTACACCGTTGATCGATTGGTTTTACCGCAAATATGCCTTTTCCGGATTTAGGGGGTAATAATATCGGAAGAGCGCAACCACTCATTATAAGCGTTGCCATAGGATTTGTTTGGAACGAGTGGAATATGATGTTGAGCATGATTATGCAACAGTTAAAGGCATGTTGTCATGTATTTGCACGTTAAGAAAGCAGTAAATACAACAGTTTCATAATATGAAGCAGTAGTAAAGGAAAGCAGTAAAGAAAAGAAAAAAAAAGACAAGTCAGTTTTGCAATCGAAATTGAATGCTTAAAAGAAATAAACAGATAATGATTTCACAATATTAGTCTGAAATGGTAAAAGCCTAAAAAAATCCCCAGCAGAGTCGCCACGCTGTCGCGCCCCTTTTTTCTCGCGAAATTGGGATTATGACATTTGGTAGGGACAACTCGTTCCTTTTGGAAAAGGGGTTTTGCAATTTTGGAGAGTCGCCACCTAATGATTAGGGTGCATTAGGACACCAGAGAAGTTCGATTTGAATAACCAAAGATAGGTAAGGGCTTGAAATTATTCTAAGGGGAAGGTGTTAGGCACCCCTCAGAATCCACTAGTGTGGTTCCCGGCCAGACAATTATTGTGAATTTGGGTACAATTAGCATATAAACAAATAAGGCTCAAATAAGAGGGGATATCATCACATAAAGGTTTGAAAGTAAACAAGGTTTGAAAGAGTAATTAGAAAAGCTGATTTTAAAAATAAAGAGTTAAAATGCTGAAAAGAAAGAAATAAACAATAAAGGGGGAGGGGTCCTAGGTTTATTAATAATACGGATCACCCCACACAATGTCCGATAATCACTCCTCAATGAGGGGCTACACGTGACATTAGCGCGTGGTCATCATATCCATATCTACCCTTCCCACCCCGTTAAGGTATTAAAGCGCGGAATGGTCTCGATTACTTATATGCATGCTATTAACCGTCCCAATCCTATCAGTCCCGGAGGCACTTGGGACTACTAATCCAAAAGGGGAGGGATATTGGGCTTATTTGAGGTTTCGAAAGGTAAAAATCTAAGGCGACATACAAAAACACATATTGCACATTTAGGGGAAAACATATAAACAAACAGAGGCTCAATTACACCTCATTGAACATAAAAGCACATAATTAGCATGACTTTCACATACTAGTTAAGTTCTGATTAAATACCAAATGTGAGAGATTAAAGGGTGAGGCAGACGGATTTATTACATAATTAAGATAAGAAGCCCGAATCAGGCCTGCCTGCTGGTTGTAAATAATAGAACAAATTCAGTTTATAGTTATTACCCTATGGCTTGCCTACGTGTTAAGACGGGGTCCTATAGGCATGATATCTTCTGAATTCAAAAAATAGTAAGGCTTGAAATAAATTGTTTGAATGCCTACTTGTTAAACTTGCTAAGTGAGGGAATCAGATTATTAAAAGAGAGGCGGGATTTAACGAATTGATTATAAGTTCTGCAACTGACAGAATCCATTATTGCTGATTTTATATCTAACATTGAGTGGGGCGAATCAAATTCAATTAGAAATTCCTATAGACATGCTTTCTATGCGTTGCTGATTTTAAACTTTATAGACATGGGGTAAAAAATGCAGAAGCCTTATGGACATGGTATCTAGATGTAACTGAATATGCAGAATTGAAGAATCCTATGTGCACAATTTCTATACGAAGTTGGATATGCAGAGTTCAGAATAGACCTATAGGCATCATTTCTATTTGAATATGCAGAATTCAGAATACCTATAGACATGGTTTCTATATGAAGGTTGGATATGCAGGAATATAGTAGTCCTATAGTCATGATTTCTATATGTATTTGAAATATCCAAAATGATAATAGACCTATATACATGATCTCTATATGTATTTGAAATATGCAAAATTATAATAGACCTATAGACATGATCTCTATATGTATCTGAATATGCTGAATTGTAGTGGACCTATAGGCATGATTCCTACCATTTGCATGCGTAGTTACCCACCCTTTTTCACTAGCCAGCCCCAAGCATTTATTACAACTTATTACAAATCAGAACGAATAAAAATTACATCAGAAAAGTAAAAAATACAACCAAAGGAGAGCCTGATTCAGACTTCTTGTCTAAATTATGAGATAAACCAACTCAGAGACCACTGATCCAAAGCCTTTCTCCAATCTGAGTGTGTCAGAGTTCCCTAAGAGCCTCAATGGGACTCCGGGCAGTGCTCACACCCAAATTGTATCACCAGAATAGGGACAAGTGCAGTATGGAAAGGCCAGCCCTCAAGTGTCCAAGTTCAGAGGGAGCTCAAAGGGTCCCAAGGCAAGGCTCACAAGAGGGGGACAGAACTTAAAGTCTAAGAGAGAGTGCAAGTGAAGAACATAATTCTAAGGAATAAAGGAGAGGGAAACAACTACAAACAGATACACAAAAGGGGTTCAGGGAACAGGGGAGTTGCAAAGAGCCTACTGCTTAGGCTAGGGCAAGCTTTAGGCATGCCCAGCAATGGAGGATGCTGGCCTGCCTATAAGTCTGCCAGAACACATCATATTAGAGGCTAGGATCCCAGGGGATCAAGTTTGAGTCATGGACAATAACTTTCAGTACTGCCATGCCTCAAACAATAGCATAAACACATAGGGAGTGGGGTTTTGGGACTCACAATAGATTTATAATAGGCAGAAGGCAATTACAGCATGCTAATGTAAGCATTGAACTATACATAAGCAATAGGCAGACATGCAGGTAAAGGTAGTAAATAAACACATTGTTGTGATTGCTGAGAACCTTAATCAGGACATTCCAGTTTCAAGGAAGCAAAATACAGCAGTAGCAGTACTTGAAAAACAGGCCACAACACAAGTAACAAGAGAGAATGCTTTTGGATGTGAGTGTGAGTTCAGAAGACTAAAAGTGTTCGTGTGTCTTGTGTCAATGAAAGAGCAGGTATTTATAGTGTGAAAACAGGCAGAAAATGAGGCAAGAAATAACCGTGTACCAATTAAAATCAATCAGTAGAAGAACATCCTTTAATTAAGGAGTTCAAACTTAAACGTAAATGAAAATCATTTAAGGAAAGAGATTGAGTAAGCATCTTGGGCAAAGTAGGCAATTAGGGGTAAATACATAGGAGTTTAATTAAGGGTAGATTCTTTAAAATACACGGTTAAACAAATAAGGTAAGATGCCCAACAAAATCAATCAGTACATAGTAAATCAAGGAGTCAGGGATTCGAAATTACTGGTTCATGGGTAAACCAAGTCAGAAAGGCTAAGGAAAGCTTTCGAATCAAACCAAGTAACAGGGAAATTAGCACAACAAGGAAAGAATCAATCAGACTTACACAAAGGAGGTCTGAAATCAGTCAAAAATTGAAAGTCATTTTAGAGGGGAAGCTCAGCATATATAAAGAGTACACAAGTGTTAGGCATGCGAGGCTGGATTTAGGACAAAGAAAAAGCATCATGCAATCACAAAAGTAAGTAGTGAACTATAGGAACAGGGTAGTCATCGTAGTGACAAAGAAAAGGGAGAGTATCAAAGAACATGCAGAGGGTCCAGTAGAAAGACCCTAGAAGAGCTTAGCAGGAAATCAGAATCATGTAAAGAAAAAAGGTTGAAACAAAGATTTCAAAACTCAGTCGAGCAGTAGATGAAACAATCTTCAGAAACTCGAATAGGTCCAAAGGCGTTAGGGTTTTGAAATCAAACAAGTTCAATGATGAAGAACAAGCAAATCACATAGCGAATAGTCTCAATACTCGGATGAAACCCCAAATTTTAGGGTTTTGCCATCAATCGAGTGTAGAGATGAAAGGACAAATAATCAAGTCAAAAAATACTAACGAAATAAGTTCAGAAATCTCAGAAAGGAACTGAGACTTTTAACATGCATTTTCCAGTAGAAGAACAAGATAAGAAACACAGTAGAAGAACGACATATAGAAACATAATAGAAAAAACTCATAAAGAAACGCAGTAGAAGAAACACAGTAGAAGAAACTCATAAGAAACACAGTAGGAGCAACACATAAGAATCATAGTAGAACATGCTAAAGATCAGAGAAACTTTTAAAAAAATCCTACATCGGAAAAGATAAAGGTTTTGAAAGCAGAGCTTTTGAAAGAAACTTAAAAACGTTTGGAAGCTTAGAGATAAACACAGATCTAGAACATATCTAAAGAAATCAGAAGAACCTCAAAAGGTTAGGGCTTCAGAAGAAACCTAGAGGGTGAGAAAGGCTTGGAAGGTGATTGATTTGAGTAGGAGAAGTCAAGATCAGACTTTAACAGCCATGGCTGGCCGGAGCAATGTCTGAGACAGACATAGAACTCGAACGAAACCAAATCTGGGCCAAGCTTCTTCAAGGTTTGACCTTGACACCATAGTAACCAGGCATGTAAGAGTTATAGGAGGTAGGTATAGGACTTCGATGGCATTGGAAGCCATGGATTCCGGTGATTTTAGGGTGAAAGTGGAGGGAGGCGGCTAGGGTTTGAGAAGCTTCGAGAGAGAATTGAGAAAAAAAGGGGGAATTGAAGGGTGGCTACAGAAGGGAAATGATTAGGTTTAGGGGTTAGGTCAGGTTAAAAAAGGAAGGGGCAACGGCTAGGACAAAAAGGAGAGTCCAGGCGGGTTATTTAAAAGGGTCATGGGTCGGGTAGATTAGGTAATTGGGCTGGGTAATTGGGTTTAGGAATTGGGTTTAATTAGAGGTTCAAATCCGGCTAAAATTTAAATGCAAATGGGCTATCATTTAAATAGCCATTTTTCCCTCATTTATTTTATAAAAATAGTAAAATAATTTTTGGAAGTAAATTAAAGGCACTAATATGATTAACAATACATAATTATTAAAATAAAAATATTGGAGTCGATTTTATAACTATAAATACAATTAAATCTTAAAAGAGGCCAGTATTGCAATTACGTGCAATTTAGCTTAAAAAATACTAAGAAAATTTATAAAAATATGCAAAAATTATTTTGGCTATATTTTAATGTAAATATGAGAATCCAATAAATGAATTACCAAAATGATAATTTTGGGAATAATTATTGGGTTTTTCTTGATAAAATAAGGCAATAAATTGATTTAAAAGTCTTTTTAAAAATTAGGGAAAAATAATAAAACATTGGACATACTTATATATGCATATACATGCTATTTTGAAGGTATTTTGCATATTAAAAAATACAGAAAAAAATTGGGTATCAACAACCATCACATATTTTTTACCACATCTGCTTAATGTTCTCATTGGACCACAGATGGTCGTGCTTACTACTTTCTTGCATTTAAAAGAGGATCTTACCTGCTTCCCCCTTGCACAAGCCTCACAAACTTTGCCTTCCTTAAACTTGATGTTAGGCAGCCCTATCACCAAGTCCTTGGAGACTAATTTGTTGAGTTGATTTAGACTTGCATGTCCAACTCTTTTGTGCTAAAGGAGGGGATCACTGTCCAACACACTTAAGCAAGTGAGTTTATTTTCTGACAGAGTAGACAGATCTACCATGTATATATTGTTTACTCTTTTTCCCCGCAAAACAATCTTGTCAGTGGTGAGATTTATCACAAAACATTTGGTAGAGGTGAATGCTACCAAGTTACCTCTGTCACACAGTTGTGATACACTGATCAGGCTATATTTCACGCCATCTATCAAGTAGAAATTCTCAATGGAATGTGAGTCTGTCTTACCTACCTTTCCAAGCCCAATGATCTCACCTTTCTTACCATTTCCAAAGGAGACATTACCTCCTTTTAGGTCCTTAAGTGAAAGGAACTTGTTCTTGCTTCCAGTCATATGCTTTGAGCAGCCACTATCCATGTACCATACTGGCTGCTCCCCTTCACTTGGACCTGCAAAAGGAAATAAGGGTTAGTATTAGGAACCCAAACTAGTTTGGGTCCCTTTCTATAGGCAAAAGGGTGACTTAAATTATTTTTAGCCCATCCCGACAGCCTATTTTTCCCTTGAACAAAAGTTTGTTCTTTTGACTAGCCTTTTCTTTTGCATTACATTCACTTTTGTAGTGACCAGTCTTACCACAGTGTGTGCAGATTTTGTTCTCAAGAAGTGTGACATACCTGCTTTTGGGATCCCACCTAGGTGCAGGGGTCCCATAGCCAAGTCCTCTCTTGTTGCTACTATGGTGTTCTTGTAGCCATGATAGTGCATCAGAGGACTTATTCCATTTACAAGTTCTATCTAGTTCATGATTAACCTTGCTTAGATCTTCTTTTAGGATTCTTAACTGCTCATCCTTTTTGTACAACTTATCATTCATTTTTCCTAGATTTTCTTCTAAGGTGAGATGTATGTGATCAACTTTCCTTTTATCTGTTCCTAATTTTAGTTCTAAATTTTTAGATTTAAGCTCTAGCATAGTGGAATCAAGTTCACGAACCTGGTTCTTCAACTCAGCATTTTTACTATCACTTTCAGTAGCCCTGAGTTCCAGATTTTTGCACTTAGCTTTCAAGATTACACATTCCTTAGACAACTGTTCCTTTTCATTATTTATGACCTCAGATTCATCAATGAAATCTAGCAGTAATTCAGATAGACTCTGTTTAGATAAAAATTTAATCTTGTATTTGAGATGAATCACACTTACCTCTGATTCCTCATCAGATTCTCCAATGGCCATAAGTGTTTGTTCATCTCTATCTTTATCTTCTGAATCCTCATATGAGCTCTCTCCCCAAGCAGCAACCATAGCTTTTGTTGATCCATTGTTCTTCTTGGGATGAACCTGTTCTTTCTTCCTGTTTCTTCGTTCAGCCCTTTCCTTCTTCTATTCAATTTCCCACTAAGGACAATTTTTGATCATGTGGTCAGTCTTACCACATTTGTTGAAGGTTGCACCTCTTTAAGAACCTTTCCTCTCATTAGATACTTCCTGAAAACCCTCACGATCATAGCCATTTCATCTTCCTCTAGATCTGCACCTTCAGCTATTATGAGAGCCAGGCTCCTTTCCTTCTTGGGTGCATCCATCTTCATGGTTTGCCTTCTAAGTTCATAGGCGGTGAGATTTCCAATCAGCTCGTCCAACTTGAGAGTGGCAATGTTCTTTGATTCCTGAATAGCAGTGATTTTGCTTTCCCAAGTAACTGGCAAAACCCTTGTCAAAATTTTCTCAACCTTGTCTTCTTCAGGGATAATCTTTCCAAGAGACTTAATTTCATTTGTTAGTGTTTGGAACCTTGTATACATCTCTTAGATGGTTTCTCCTTCCCTCATGGTGAAACTGTCATATTGAGAATACATCAATGTTCCTCTTGATCTCTTCACTTGAGGAGTTCCTTCGTGAGCCACTTGCAAAGTGTCCCAAATTTCCTTAGCAGTAGTACAACTTTGAGTTCTGTTGTACTCGTCTGGACCAAGTCCACACACAAGCTATTTCTTGTCCTTAGCATTCTTTTCCCACTTCTTTAAATCCTCAGCAGTGCAGTCAACTCTAGTCTTTGGCACATCTACTCCTTCAGCATTCTTCTTCATGGTAGCCAAGGGACCATCAGTAATAATGTCCCAGAGTTCTTAGTCCTCTCTGATGATGTAATCTCTCATCCTATTTTCCCACCGGGAGTAGTACTGGCCATTAAAGTGTGAAGGCCTAGCAATGGATTGTCCTTCCCAGTTTCCAGGTGGTGCACTCATCTTGATCTGTTCCTAAGGTGTTAGCCTCTTCAAGGATAACCCGCTCTGATACCAATTGATGTTTTACACTTCAATACCACACATGGGGGGGGGGGGGGGATTTGTGTGGTGACCAATGTTTTGCTTTAATTCATTATGGAAGGACCTGGTTCTTCTATGTGTTCCAACTACTACTGTTGCGGAATAATAAGTACATAAATTAAAGAACACAAAAATTGTGCGTGGAAAACACCTGGCTGAAAAGGTGAAAAAATCATGACCTACTTTCCAGTAGGATTTTCCCAAACTCTCCACTAAAATTACTGAGCCAAAATAACATTTACAAAACTCTTTCTAATCCCGTTGCGCACATCCTCAACTATTGCGACAACTTTAAGTTAACTCTAACTTGAAAACTCTGAGTACCTATTACAGTTGCTTCTAGATAAAGCTGAAAGGTACAATATGAAAACACCTACTACGATTGAACTAGAATAAAAGACAAACACTTGGAATTGGTTCTTCTATATTGTTCAAGTAGCTTCAGGTTTGCACGCTTGAATCACACACGAATTGCTTGCAAAATTGCCTTGCTATTTTGCTCCCAGTTCACGTTTAACTTCTGTTTATGTGCGTTGCCTGTGAAAGAGAACAACACTGATATGTATAGAGTTAGTAAATAGAGATTGACTAGAATTTTGATTGTACTCTTCTTTGGTGGAAGAGTTCTAGTTGATCTCAACCTCTAACTCCTTCCCTTTCTTAAATCGTGTTCTCTTTGAGTAAGGAGTCTTTCTCCTTCTCCAATATGCAACCTTTTCGATAAGGATCAGGAGATATCACTTCTATTAAGTTAGGTTTATCTCCTTCACGTGCATCTCACATACTTGAGTCTGACCATATCTGTGTTTCACTAGGATGGACCTGATCCATGTCTGAGTTCCTTTGTCATTCTTCAAAACTCACCTTTACTTGGGCCAACAAAATACATGGACAAAAGTTATCAAAAATCACTTACCTCTTGAAATCTAGTGAAAACCCCTTCAAATATCGCCTATATCCGAGCTCCTAAAGTCCAAGGAGAAAATACTCTAACCCTCGCATTAATCTATTTTGCCAGACATTTCACTTCTGTGGTCCACATAACCACTTTTGCGGTACCACTATCGCGGTTAAAAATCCGCATCTGCGGAAGTCACATAAGGCCCTACCATACGCATATGTGTTCCCAAACCAGCACCAGCGGGTGCCTTTCTGCGCAAAATAGTTTGCTTCTGCGGACCTGCCCCTCTAGTCCTTCTTCAGCTTTTGAGACCTCTCTTCTGGTCGCTTCTACTGATCTCCTCTCGCATCTACGATCCAACAGCCCCATCTCACCTCTGCATATGCGCATTGCCAATTGCACCTGCAGCGTATTTCCCGCAGGTGCGGTTGCACCAGACCTGATCACCCCAACACTTCCACAAGTCAAATATTCAATATGTTTTCCCCATATAACACCAGAGGCCTCCAGGAACCCATCTAAACATACCAACAAGTCCTAAAACACGATAAAGACTTAGTTGAGGCCTCAAATCACATCAAACAACATCAAAAACTTGAATTGCACCCCAATTCAAGCCTAATGAAACTAATGGATTTCCAACATCCACAATTGATGCTGAAACCTATCAAACTAATTCCGATTCACCTCAAATTTTGCACACACGTCATAAATGACACAACAGACCTATTTCAACATCCAAAATTCGAGCCCCGAAACAACAGAGTCACCTCTCGGTCAAACATCTCAACTCTCCAGACTTCAACTTTTCCAACTTATGCCAATTCAAGCCAAAATCACCTCGGACCTCCAAATCAATATCCGTACACAATCATAAGTCCAAAATCACCATACGAAGCTATCAGAACCGTCAAAACTCTATTCTGGAGTCATTTACTTAGAAGTCATCGTTCGGTCAACTCTTTGAACTTAATCTTCCAGCCTTGAATCTAAGTGTCCTAATTCACTGCGAAAACATCCCTAGAACTAAACCAACCACCACGGCAAGTCACATAACAACAAACGAACATAGAATAAGCAATAAACGGGGAAACATGGATATAATACTCAAAATTACCGGCCGGGTCGTTACATTCGCCCCTTCAAAAATAAACGTTTGTCCTCGAACAGGTCTAGAATCATACCTGGAGTCTCAAATAGGTATGGATAACTGCTCTACATTTCCCGCTCCGTCTCCCAAGTAGCATCCTCAACTAGGTGACCTCTCCACTGCACTTTCACTGAAGCTATATTCTTTGGCCTCAACTTTCGAACCTCCGGATCCAAAATGGCCACCGGCTCCACATCGTAAGTCAGATTCCATCTAACTGAACCGTGCTGAAGTCCAAAACGTGAGACGGATCACCAAAATACTTTCGGAGCATGGAAACATGAAACACTAGATGAAAACTCGATAGATTAGGTGGCAATTCAAGTTTGTAAGCCACCTCTCCAATCCTCTCAAGCATCGCAAAAGGGCCAATATACCGAGGGATCAACTTGCCCTTCTTCCCGAACATCATAACACCCTTCATGGGTGAAAATCTAAGCAATATATTATCTCCCACCATGTAAGCAACATCATGAACCTTCCGATCAGCATAACTCTTATATCTAGACTGTGCCATGCGAAATCGATCCTGAATCAACTTAACCTTTTCCAAAACATTCTGCACCAAGTCAGCACCCAATAACCTAGCCTCACCTAGCTTAAACAAACCAACCGGAAACCGACACCAACACCCATACAAGGCCTCATATGGAGCCAGCTGAATAGTCGATTGGTAGTTATTGTTGTAGGCAAACTCTGTAAGCAGTAGAAACTGATCCCAAGAACCACCGAAATCTATGACACAAGGGCAAAACATATCCTCCAATATATGAATGGTGCGTTCCAAATGTCCGTCTGCCAGAGGGTGGAATTCTGTACTCAACTCAACCCATGTGCCTAACTCTCGCTGCACTGCTCTCCAAAACTGTGATATGGCGCGCCCCGATCTAAAATAATGGACATCGGTTCACCGTGAAGGCAAACAATCTCACAGATAAGGATCTTAGCCAACTGCCCTGAAGAATAGGTAGTCCCAACTGGAATGAAATGTGCGGACTTAGTCAATCGGCCCACAATCACCCAAATAGTATCACATTTCTTCAAAGCCCGTGGGAGCCCAACTATGAAGTCTATGGTGATACGCTCCCATTTCCATCAGGAATCTTGAGCCTCTAAAGCAAACCCGGCCTCGGATGCTCGTACTTCACTTGCTGACAATTCAAGCACCAAGCTAGAAACTCCACTATATATTTCTTCATCCTCCTCCACCAAAAGTGCTGCCTCAAGTTCTGATACATCTTCGCGACACCCGGATTAATGGAATACTGCGAACTGTCGGCCTTCTTCAAGAATCAACTCAGGTAACCCATCCATATTGGGCACACAAATTCGACCCTGCATCCGCAACACCCCCTCATCTCCAATAGAAACCTCCTTGGCATCACCGTGCTGACCCGTGTCCTTAAGGACAAGCAAATGGGGATCGTCATACTGACGCTCTCTGATGCGATCATATAATGACGACCAAGAAACCATGCAAGCTAGAACCCGACTAGGCTCCGAAACATCTACAAACTTATTGGCCAAGGCTTGAACATATGATGCAAACGGTCTCTCACCAATAGCAATACATGGAAGTCTACCCATGGTTGCCGCCTTTCTACTCAAGGCATAAGCCACTACATTTGCCTTCCCGAGATGATACAAAATGGTAATATCATTGTCTTTTAATAGCTCCAACCACCTCCGCTACCTCAAATTTAGATCCTTTTGTTTTAACAAGTGTTGAAGGCTTCGATGATTTGTAAATACCTCACAAAACACACCGTAGAGATAATGTCTCAAAATCTTCGATGCATGGATGATGGCTCCCAACTCTAAATCTTGAACGGGGTAGTTCTTCTCACGAGGCTTCAATTGAAGTGAAGCATAAGCAATCAATCTACCCTTCTGCATAAATACACACCCAATACCAATTCGAGAAGCATCAAAATACGTTATATAAGAACCCGATGCTGAAGGCAAAACTAGAACTGGAGTTGTGGTCAAGGAAGTCTTAAGCTTCTGAAAGCTCTCCTCGCACTCATCTGAACACCTGAATGGGGTAACCTTCTAGGTCAACATGGTAAAATGCACTATAAAGGAGGAGAAACCCTCCACGAAGCAACAATAATATTTGGCCAAGCCGAGAAAACTCTAAATCTCAGTAGCTGAAGACGGCCTGGGAAAACTCCGAACCGCCTCAATCTACCTTGGATCCACCTTGATCCCCTTACTGGACACAATGTTCCCCATGAACGCCACCGAACTGAGCCAAAACTCACACTTGGAGAACTTAGCACAAAGCTTCTTATCCCTTAACGTCTGTAGTACAATCTTCGAATATTTTGCATGCTCCACCTGGCTACGTGAGTACACAAGGATATCGTCAATAAATATTATGACAATGAATAAATATATGGCTTGAATATGTTGTTCATCAGATGCATGAATGTTGCTGGGGCATTGGTCAGCCCAAAAGACATCACAAAGAAATCGTAGTGACCATAACGGGTCCTGAATGTCGTTTTCTGAATGTCAGAGTCACAAATCTTCAAGTGGTTATACCCATACCTCAAATCAATATTAGAGAACACGCTAGTTCCCTAAAGTTGGTCAAATAAGTCATCAATGCGCGCAAAGGATACTTGTTCTTAATTTTACTTTGTTCAACTGTCTATAGTCAATGCACATCCGCGTAGTATTATCCTTTTTCTTTACGAACAGAACCAAATCACCCCAAGGAGACACACTAGGCCTAATGAACCCCTTATCAAGAATCTTCTGAAGTTGCTCTTTCAATTCCCTCAATTCTGTTGTTGCCATACGATACGAAGAAATAGAAATAGGCTTAGTGCTTGCCACCAAGCCAATACCAAAATCAATGCCCTTGTTGGGCAGCATGCCCGACAGGTCTGTACGAAACACATCTGCAAAGTCTCGCACTACCACAACAGAATCAATGGTAGGAGTATCAACGCCAACATCCCTCACAAAAGCCAAATATAACAAACGCCCCTTCGCAACTATCTGTTGGGCCTTTCGATATGAAATCACCCTACTAGGAACATAGTCAAGAGAAACTCTCCACTCGATCCAAGTTAATCCCAGCATCGCCAATGTCATGGTCTTAGCACGAAAATCCCAAATAGCATGACATGGGGACAACCAATCCATACTCAAAATTACGTCAAAATCAACCAAACTACGCAATAAGAGATCTACTATTATCTCCAATCCCCCAATGGTCACCACACACGACCGATACACATGGTCCACAATAATTGCCCACCTACGTAGATACATGAACAGATGAATTTAAAGACTCACAGGGCATAACCAAATAACGAGCAAAATATGATGATACATATGAATATGTGGAACCATGGTCAAATAATATTGAAGCATTCATGTGGCATACTAAGGCAATACCTGTGATCACTGCGTCTGAAGCAGCAACCTCTGGCTTGGAATGGAAAGCATAGCATTGAGCCCGACCGCCACCTGATCGGCCTCTCCCTCTAGGGCGACCTCTAGCTGCATGAGCCCCACACCGAGCTAGCTGAGTGGGTAGTGATGTAATTTGTGCGGAAGTCATAATTTGACCTCTCTACTGAGTTGGACCTCCTATGAAATGGGGGCAATACCTCCTCACATGTCCAAACTCACAACACTCATAGCAACTCTGATCCGTTAATGGTGGTGGAGACTAAATCATACCCTGAGAACCAGAATAGCTACTAAAAGGCCTTGGTACGGATGAACCCCGAATTGATGGAGCACGGGATGAACTCTATACTGGGAGGGCACTGACAGATGACTGACGCGGATTAGCACTATATGAACCATAGCTAGCTGATACACCATGATGAACCAAGCCATCTAAGCGGTCCAATAAGGGAGACACCTGCTGTGGTAGGACTGTCATCCAAAAGAAACACCTTTGAAAATACCTGAACCACGAGGCCTCTTGGCCTCCCTCTCTTTATGCTTCTGACTACGAATCTGCTTTTAACGCCTAGCAATATCAACCACCTCATCGAACCAAGCACCAGATGGAATCACCCAAGACATGACGAAGCGCAGTCCATAGTTGAGGCCATCAATGAACCTCTTAATCCTCTCCCTCTCTATGGGAACAAACCAGATCACATAACGAGCCAACTCCAAAAATCTCATCTTATACTGGTTCACGGACATACCCTCCTAGTGTAGCTATTCAAACTGCCTACACAACTCCTCCATGCGAGTTTGTGGAACAAACTATTTTAAGAAGAGAAAGGAGAACTCGTGCCACGTAAGTGTTGCAGCGGCGACTGTCTTGCTCAACTCATATTCTTCCCACCATCTGAAGGCTAACCCCGACAACTAAAAAGTAGTAAATGAGACTCCACTAGTCTCAAGAATACCCTTTGTTCCTAGGATCCGCTGGTACCTGTCTAAGTCCTGAGCATCCTCTGACTTAGCCCCACTGATTGCCAGAGGCCTAAACCTGCCAAGCCTCTCTAGCCTCTTTTGCTCCTCATCACTCATAGGTGGAACCACCTGGGCCCGAGCAACTGCAGCCGGCTATGTTGGTAGTACCCCTGGTGTGTGAAGTCCCCGAAACACCTTCTTTGCAGTACGGGCGGCAGGAGTCTGAGCACCTCCCTTGGCGTGAGAAGTGGCTAGTACGGCCTGAACTGAGATCGCTTGAGCAAGGCTAGTGCATATAGTTAATAACTAGGCCAAAGCTCTTGAAGGCCTGGAATCACAATGGGTATAACTGGTGCCTGAGCTGGTTCTACTGGCCCAACCACATATGGTATCTACTCTTGCACTGGAGCAACTGGTGTCTCCACAAGTGCTACTCTAGCTGATGTACGAGCTGCACCTCGGCCTCTACCGCGGCCCTGGCCTCTTACGGCCCTAGCTGGTGGTTGTTGTGGCCGTCTACCCGATCCATTAGCACATGACCTCACCATCTGTGGGAAAATAGAATAATAGAAATTTAGTTCCAGAGTCCACAAATCCGCACGACAAGAATATAAGAATGTGAAGTTTCCTAATTGTTCGGTAGCCTCTCGAAGATAAGTACATACATCTCTGTACTGATCCACAAGATTCTATTAAACCTACTCATGACTCGTAAGACCTATGTACCCTAGGCTCTAATACAAATTTGTCACGACCCAAATCTCACCAGGTCGTGATGGAGACTATCTCAGTACTAGGCAAGCCAACCATCACAAATAACTACGCATTTTAGATTGAAAAGAAGATGTAATAAGTTCAACAGTGAAAAATCTCATAATTATCTTATACGGATAGCTGCGACTCAAATACAAAATCCCCAAAATCCGGGCGTCACCGAGTACATGAGCTATTAGTTGTCAACACAAGCAAAACTTCTATTACAATTGTCTGGAAATATAGTGTCACACCTCCTTTTTCACTACATCCCGTGAAGGGTATAACAAAAGGAGTTTTTCCACTTAAAGGACAATCGGAACGGGATTTATTATTAAGATTTCAGAGTCGCCACTTGGGAGATTAATGGTGTCCCAAGTCACCGGTTGAATCCCGAACCAAGGAAATTATGACTCTGTTTAACAGTCCGCGATCCAGAAATCCGGGTAAGGAATTCTGTTAACCCGGGAGAAGGTGTTAGGCATTCCCGAGTTCCGTGGTTTTAGCATGGTCGCTCAACTGTCGTATTTGGCTAAATATCTGATTTTAGTACATGTTTTGACCTATGTGTTTTTAACTTTCAACCGCTTTTATTATTATTAGTTTAAGAGAATCGCAACGTCGTGAAAACATGTCTCGAACCGCGTCACATAAATGCACCCGCAATTTTTGACACATTTTGACTTCATTGAGATTTGGATTTGGGTCACATAAATGTGCACCCGAATTTAGGAAGGTAATGTCATTAAATGACGCGCCTACAGTAACTACGCGTTAGCAACTTTGCGAGGGCCATGCAAATTTCCTAAATGGCACGCCTCGAATTTTAAGGATCAATACAAGATTAATTAAAGCGAGGGCCATGCAATTGTCATTTTTGTTTGGCACGGCACACCTCAATTCTAGTTTAGAAAAGAAAGATTTTCACATTATATTAGGAGGGCCATGGATTATTTATTACCTATTACGGCTCGCTTCCACTAGTTGGAGAAAATTAATCAACCAAACATTAATGGGCAAGAACTCTACCATGGTTCGGGCTAACAACTCATTTTTAATAAAAGAAAGGGGTTAACAGGTTAAAGTTAGGATTTTGACCCAACGTAAGGCCTGAAACCTACGGACGTACGCCATTTAGTGTTGGGCCCAAGAAGGAGCCCAGGTCCTTAGGGCAGCTGGTCAACAACGAGAATTAGAACTGCAGGTCGAGTCCCCAAAGTCGCAAATGTAGGATCATAAAGCTCAATGCTTAACCCACCCAAAACTCAACGCTAAAAAATAACAAACACTGGCTTAAGTTGATATGAAATAATGCTGGTAATGCAACTAGGAATCATCAACTAATAAAAAAACGCTTGTTTTAGTTTTAGATTTCCACTACAATGATCCATGACCACCTGGTTTGGGTATATACCCAGATCTATGGATATTTAGACAAACATGCCCTGTTTTCAATGAAGGACATATACACGCTTATACTAGAGAATCAGCATATTTGCACTAATTAAAACGACAGTCTTAAAACATCAATTTTAGGAGTAAATATTCATTCTTCTCACCAAAACGCAGACTAGACTTTCAGGCACTACAATGACAGGTTAAAAGTTGGAAATGAAACAAAACTTGGACCAAACTTGCAGAATAACCTCATGAGAGAACTTGAATCAAACGAGGCATAGATCTACTTTGAAACTAAATACAAGAGAGAATCACAGATGCATGAAACTACCATGAAGTATAAATGAAGGTGATGAATGCATTAAACTAAAGCAATCTTCAGAGAAACACCATCAGTATTTACTATCAAGAAACCCAATGCACATCTCGAGCTTCCAACTGATTTTATAACTTCAAACTCAAAAGTGATACATTCATGGGTCTAAGCCATACCTGGAAAAATATAAAGAAACAGAAGAGTGAGTGATCAGCAACAGCAAACGATGGTCAGCAACAGAGCAACAGTGCTAATTGACTGGAGTCAATTTCAGCTTCAAACCAATTCCACACAGCCCAGATTCAATTGCAAACTTCAAATTCAAACCAAAACAGCATTCCAAATACAAACCAAGCTCAAAATCAACTTCTGAAAACCAATTTAAACCTCCTGGATCCCATTTACATCAAAAGTTACTCTAGAAATCGACTCCAGAAAAGGGAAACCAATGGAATAGTGCCTTTTTTTTTTTCTTTGAAGAGAACCTTAGGTGTCCTAATTTTGTATTTTTAGCCCTTCTTTTTATTTTCTGGATATGTATTTTCCGTCCTCTCCCCCTAAGGCAAGGCAATGATGCCTTTATAGGCAAGTAATTAGGGCAAGCCTCAGATTTTTAGATTGCATTTTAGTCCCCTGCTTTGTGACTTGGTCCCCAAGTAATACCTATCATATTCCTAAAAGTCCAAAAGAGACCCCTACCAGAAGCTTCTAGGGGCTTCCCCAATCTGTTACAACAAAGATTCTACCAGTTAAATTCCTAAACTAACCTTCACAACCTCTGTTTTTACTTCAAGTCGACCCCATGACTTAAAACCCCAAACAAGTGGGCTGCTCCTGAGAAGAATCAAATAAAACGAGGGCCCAAGGATTCAAATCAACCATGAGTGTTCTGAAACCCCAAAACCTTGACCCAGACGATTAGCACAAAACGAAGGCCCAAAAACAAACTTGGTCAATTAATCATGATTATGGACACAGAATTAATTTTAAGCCCTTTTAAACAGAATTAATTCGAGATTAACCTAAAACTATTGGCTATCCGAATTAACACAGAAACAAAAAACAAAAAATATATTAAAAAAACATGGCGATGAAGGAGACAGAACAGAACAAGAATCCGGGTAAATAAATCGACGAAGAAGACGACGGAGAAAAAACAAGAATGATACCTAGGTGGCTGTACGAACAGAGCTTGACAAACTCAGGCGACTTCGATTCGACACGAAACTGGTATTAACCGTGTGTTCTTTTTGAGAACAAACGAGCAATACTCGTTTCAAGCCCAATCGTTCATAAGAACTTGCATTCTTGAATGATTTTCTTCCTTCGATTTGAGATTCGAGCCTGGTCCGATTTGGCTAGGATTTGGGGAGAAGTAACGGTGGATTATGACTCAGGGAGGGGTAATGGTTGCATGATTGAATTTTGGTGGTGTTTGAGGGTTGGTTTGCCGGTAATAATGGAGGTTAGGGTTGAGGGAGATGGAGAAGAAGAGGGAGATGAACGAGAAAAGGGGGGGAGGGGTCTGTTTGGATTGAACTGATCTCCATGCTTAGGACAAATTTAAGGGGTATGACTGAGGTAAATCAGGCCGTCGGATGAGGCACGATGAAGGGCCAGGATCTATTTACCTTAATTAAACTGGAAACGACGTCGTTTGGTCGTCCAAAGAGACTGGGTCGGGTCAGGGGACGAATTGGGCAGGACTGACCGGGTCTTGGGGCTGGACTTGGGCGGGTTTGAGCTGGTGGCCTAATTCAAAAAAAATGGCCCAATTTCTCGTCTTTTTCAATTTATTCCAACTTTTTTTAATTCCTTTCTCTTGTTGATTTAAAACTAAAATACATCTCAATTAATTCCTAGAATTCAATTAACCCTAAAACTAATTAAACACCTATGACAATTATCACAAAACAAATTTAAAAAAAACACACTACTCAAAATCAAGATGAAAAATAAAAATGCAACTTAACATATATTTTTTATTTATTTTCCCTTTTATAAAATAATTAATTTCTAATTAATCCTAAAATGTAACATTAAATCCTAAATGCAAATGCACATATATTTTTTGTATTTTCATTAATTAAAATGCACAAGCAAAGATGCAAACAATTAACAGAAAAATGCCACGAAAAATCCACAAAATTGCAAACACTGAAAGAGATTATTTTGTTTTGAATTTTCTGGGAGTAATTCATATAGGGAAAAAATCACGTGCTCACAGATAGAACATTTCGAAATAAACTGAAAACATAGAGAGTCGAGGTTTGTGGATGCCAAAGCAGCTACCTCAAAAGTCTCTACGCAGGAAATGCTCTAAGTCTAGCAACCACCGAGTCCAGATGTACCTGAATCTACATACGAAGTGCAGAGTGTAGTATGAGTACAACCGATCCATTGTACTCAATAAGTAACAGGACTAACCTTAGGCAGAAAGTAGTAACAAGCTAAAAAAGGTATAGTCCAAATCTAGATAATAATTGTAGGAAATGGCAGTAATAACTCAAAGGATCTAATAATCAATTCGTACACAATACATAAATGTATACATGCTTTCAAGTTTAACAGTTTAAGCTCAACACTGATAAAATATACAAAGTATGACTGATATAAGGAATGTTATATCTCTATGTCTACATGTCAAATATTCACGTCACATGTAATGCATCAAAATGATAAACACATGCACTCACACTCTCAGAATACTTGATATCACTACATTACACACTTACTCATCGATCTCAATCGCTTAGCACTGTACGGTACCTGCGCACGCTGCAGGTATGTCAGACTCTGAAGGTGAGGATCCTAACCAAACGCTAATATAATGCCATTATGGCCTCCTGCAGCGTGCAACCCGATCCCATAAAAATAGATAAAGCCAATTAGGTATGCTGCGACGTGCAGCCCGATCCATGATAACAATATGTATAAAGCCAAGGAGGTATGCTGCGGCGTGCAGCCCGATCCACAACCTCTCTTATAACATGGCTCTTAGGACCAACTCAGTCATCAATATTTCCAGTCTCTCGGACTCACAAATCTCATGACAATCAGCCCAAACAATGATATATGAAGTAACAATAAATCACAACAGGGACTGAGATATGATATGCGAATGATGGATGTGACTGAGTCCATAATTGCAAATTAAGCAAATAATTCAACAGTCGAAATGACCGCAGTGGGTCTCTACAGAATAAGCATATAGCCTAAACATGATTCATAGCATGGATTGAAACTCAAGTAGTCTAACACGTAGGGATTACATGAATAGCAACAAGGTTTGATAACTACTCGGTACCACGAAATCAAATGACTCACAATTACCACGGAGCACGCTTGTCGCCGAGCATGTGCGTCACCTTAATTCCAACCACACATCTTGTATTTTAGAGATTCATACCCTTAGAACAAACTTTAGAAGTGTTACTTAGCTCAAAATGTGCAAATCCCTACTCCAACAAGCCCTTGCCTCACAAATCGGCCTCTGAACGACTCGAATCTAGCTACAAACAACTTAATACAATCTATACAAGCTATAAGAATCAATCCTGATAAAGCTAAGTTCTTTAACAAAAGTCAGAAAGTAAACCCCGGGAAGACGTCTCGGGACCCAATTGTTTTTTACAAAAATCGAACATCCATTAAACAATGAGTCCAACCATACTAAAATCATCCAATTTCGACCATAAATTGACACTGAAATCCCCAAATCTTACTCTCCAATACATAATTCAAAAATCCCTAAATCCCGACTTAGATTCATGAGAATTAGGTGAAATAATTAATCGGTATTCAAATACATGGACAAAAGTGTTCAAAAATCATTTACCTCTTGAAATATTGGGAAAACCCCTTCAAAACTCGCCTCAATTCGAGCTCCAAAAGTCCAAAAACAAAGAAAATACTCTAACCTCCTATTTATCTATTCTGCCAGGCATTTCGCTTATGCTGTACCGCTTTTGCGGTTAAAAATCCGCATCAACGGAAGTCAATTAAGGCCTGACCAACCGCATCTGAGTTCCTATGACCGCACCTGCGGGTGCGCTTCTGCGCAAAATCCTCCATTTCTGCGGACCTGCCCCTCTAGTCCTTCTTTAGCTTCTGCGACCTCCCATCCGCATAATCGACTCCACTTCTACGAATATCCTCTCGCATCTGCGATCCAACAGCCCCTAACACACCTCCACATCTACGCATTGCTAGCCGCACCTGCGGATCTACACCTCCGGCCTATATCTCGCAGGTGCGGTTGCACCAGACCTCACAACACCAACACTTCCGCAAGTCCAAATTTTAATCCGAATCACACCCGAGGCCCCCAAGACCTCATCCAAACAAACCAAAATGACATAAAACACCATACAAACTTAGTAGAGGCCTCAAATCACATCAAATAACAATGAAACCACGAATTGCACCTTAATTCAAGCCTAAAGAAATTCATGGATTTCGAACTTCTACAATCAATGTTGAAACCTATCAAACCATCTCCGATTGACCTTAAATTTTGCACATAAGTTATAGATAACACAACGGGACTATTCCAACTTCTGGAACAAAAATTCGAACCCAATAACAACAATGTCACCTCTCGGTCAAACTTCTCAACTATTTAGCCTTCATCTTTTCCAACTTTCACCAATTCAAGCCAAAATTACCTACAGACCTCCAAATCAATATCCGGACACACTCCTATGTTCAAAATTACAATACGAAGCTATCAGAACCATTAAAACTACATTCTAGAGTTCGAATTCATTCCGAAATATCCCCGAAACCAAACCAACCACCCCAAAAAGTCACATAACAACAAGAGAACATAAAATAAGCAATAAACAGGGCAACGGGGTGACAATACTCAAAATGACCGACCGGGTCCTTACTCTCTCCCCCTCTTCAACAAGTATTTGTCCTCGAATGGGTCTAAAATCATATCTGGAGTCTCAAATAGGTATGGATAGCTTCTTCGCATCTCCCACTCGATGTCCCAAATAGCCTCCTCAACTGACTGACCTTCCCACTACACTTTAAATGAAGTTATATTCTTTGACCTCAACTTTTGAAGCATCCAATCCAAAATGGCCACTGGCTCCCCATCTAGCAGAACTGTGTTGAAGTCCAAAATATTAGACAGATCACCGAAATAATTCAAGATCATGGAAACATGAAACACTGGATGAACACTCAATAGACTAGGTGGCAATGCAAGCTTGTAAGGCACCTCTCCAATCATCTCAAGTGGCTCAAAAGGGCCAATATACTATGGGCTTAACTTACCTTTCTTCCCGAACATCATAACACCTTTCATGGGTGAAACTATGAGCAATACCTTCTCTCCCGCCATGTAAGCAACATAATGAACCTTTCGATCGACGTAACTCTTCTGTCTAGATTGTGCCATGTGAGGCAGATCCTGAATCAACTTGACCTTTTCCAAAGCATCTTGCACCAAGTCAATACCTAGTAACCTAGCTTTACCCAGCTCAAACAAACCAACCGGGGACCGACATTGCCTCTTATACAAGGCCTCATATGGAGCCATCTGAATACTCAATTGATAGTTGTTGTTGTAGGCAAACTGGTAACAACAAGATAGGGTATTCAAGAACTACTAATAAAAAACAAGAACATCAAGAAGTGTGCAGAAGCTAAAAGAAAATAGAGAAACGAAAAAGAAGACATAAACTAAAGATAGATTGAACTCAAGAAACAGTTTCTTGAATTCAAGAAGTCTATTCTCGAAGTTGAATCCTAACAACAACAATTATCTGAAAAAGAACTAATCGCCTTTGATAGAGAATTAAAAACAACAGATAGATTTTGAAACCCGACCCTTTAGAATAACAATAACAACAATAAGCATAAACTTATCACCTTTCCTAAATACCTAGGAGTGATCTAAGATTTTGAAGAGTTTAATTTTACCACCTTAAAGTTGAGTCGTGAAGGTTGAAGAATAAATCTAAGAGTATCCATACACAAGAGTTCAATAAAATTTCACAATTTTTATTGATAATAATCTGTCATAATCTATATCTAAAAATAAAGAAGACACCCTTATATAGGTAGGAGGGGGTTACGAAATTAAGGCTTGAAAATAAGAAAATAAAGTCCTAAACTACTTTGGACAACAAGTCCAACTACCATTGGAAAAGGAAAAATACTAGGAAATAAAAACCAAGTCATTCTTGGAAAGCAATTCCAGCAATCTTAGGAAAAGGAAAACATAACCTTAACTAACTAGTAAAGAAATAGATCTAGTACAAAAATATATGGAAATAAGTTGAAACCAATCTAGGATATGATCTTGACAGTTCTAAACCAATCATGGATAGGATCTTGGAAATCTTGAAAGCAACTTGGCACCAACTTACACTCAAATTTTAGCACGCCTATCGAACCCTTCTTGGGAATCAAGTAAGTCCCTTTTTAGGTTATAGAAACATGGCTTTATGTAGGACTGATTAGGACCTTCTTCAAAGGATGTCTCTTGGGATCCAATCCTATGCTTCTTGGACATAAATTTGTCCATATAACATTTGTTACACCTAGCCAATTCATGTCCTATTATACCCCATATTTTTGTACGAATAAGTGTGTCGTAAGCAAACTAATGTAAGACCAAAAATGAGAACATCTTTGAAAGTACATAAAGTAACTTATCATGTTACCTCAGAGGTACAAAATATTAAATATCATGAACAACAAATACAAATAGGGTTGGAAGGTTCAGAAGCTAAAGGAATTGAAGAAAATAATGTTTTGTCAAAAGTCGACAATTTAGTAATGTTGTTACCAGTACCTTTAGGGTGAGACTAGGGTTATTGACATGATAATAGGGTTATGTTATGATTTATTTTAGTATTATGATAGTAATGTGTTATGTTTTGAAGTCAAGAGAGTTGTGGAATAAAAGTCAATGAATGTTCTCACAAGTTAGGTTCATTTGTTTTACTGAAATTTGGGCCAAATGTCAATGAGATATTCTCCCAGTAGAATTAGATTTACGGGGTGATCAATCCATCAAATTGAAGATCTATAAGTCTATTTTCTAATGCATTAACCTGTTTGTCAATATGACATTAGAGTAGAGAGATATATGCATTTTTGTGATATTGCTGAGACTACTAGGTGACAAGTAGGTGTGTCACCTACTTTCTTAAACGAGAGGACTATAGATGTCCAAAATGGGGCCAATTCGGGTCGGAAAAAGAGACCTTTTAATTTCCTATTTCCTTCATATATCACACTAATAATATAGCGTAAAAACAAGAGATAAGCCCCAGCAAAAATGCCCCCAAATATTAAACACAAACCCTAATTGATTTTCTCTTCTTTTCAAGTTTTAGTTGGAGGAAAACCCAGGGTTTAAAGAACCAAGATAGGAGATGAGATATTAAAAAATGTATGGAATTTTGTTCTGTAATTGTGAGAACTCATGGGACGGTGATCGAAAGTCGTGAGTTCGAGTTATTCAACTTCTAGTGCATTGTTTCGTGGGCCATTTTGTTTTGCTGTTGGATTGTGTGTTTTAGTTCTATTTTATGGAGTTTTAGAGGAGAAAGGGTGTGGAGAAAAAACACATAAAGGCAGGGTGATTAGCTGGTCGTTCGTAGTAACATTTTTGGGTTGTTTGACACTACTATGGTGGCCATTTTGCATATGCAGAGATTGGGGTATGTTGGGTTGTTTTGTTGTATTTTGTGATGGATATAAGGTTAAAAAATAATGTATATATTTTTTTATTGTTGAGTTCTTGTGTTGTTGGTATTATCTCGAATTGTGAGGAAGTAAATATTATAGGGGAGATGCTGCCCGTTTTAATATGAAATAAGCTTGTCGTTGGTTGTGCGATAGTCGTTCCCTTCATAACTTAATGATACTATTATTATCGTTGTTGTAGAATAAGGTGTGAATAGACTAGTTCAACGTGGTTATTGGAAAGATTGTGATAAGGAATGTTAAGGCAATACCCTTGCTTAATTTTGGCATGATCTTATAGCTGCATGCATTAACAACGAGACATAAAGAGAAGTTCGTACTCCTGAATTTATGTACATTATCCAAGTCTCATAAGTTACAGTATTCTCCCTTTTTGGGACTTTATATTCAGTTAAGTATTGTCTTCTTTCAGTTAAGATATTAGAGGGTCGATAAATATACAGTATTACAGTATTTTCACCACCACCGAGCTATAATCAGTGGGCAGGCCCCTATTGGCAACCTCTGATCAGATAGTAGGTTATATACCAAGCCTACTCTGTCCAAGCGCCTTTGGCCAACCCCAGAATGGCCGAGATACCGAGCCTTGTATGGTCGAGCGCCTATGAGCGAGCCTACTGCGGTCCAGCAGTTACACGTACCGAGCCTTATAGGGTCGGACAACTATTTTACTTGCTATATTGACAGAGTTGATTCTGTATCAGCAAGTCAGTTTATCTCCAGATCATCTTTGACTCCCAGTTACTTTCAGTTATTACATTATCAGTTCAGCTTCAGGTTTTAGTTATTCTATTGCCTTACATACTCAGTATATTATTTTTTACTGATATCCTTTTTCTAGGGACACTGCATTTCATGCATGCATGTTCATATAGATAGACGGGTAGACCTCCTCAGTAGGTGTTTTCTGAGTTCTGCTTGACCGATAAGCTCCACGTCCTTTGATGTTACCAGGTCTAAGGTTTTGTGTACATATTGTGTATGTAGGTATATATATTATGGGTAGGTCGGGGCCCTATTCCGACCACAATACATACATCAGTAGAGGCTTGTAGATATATCCTGTCTGTCAGTGCAGTCTGTTGAGCTTTTGGGCCTTGTGTGTATATTTTTAGTTTGTAAACTATAGTAGTTATGATGGCCTTGTTGTCACAACTTTATATTGATTCTTAGTCAGAGATAGTCTCCGTTCAGTTTTATGTTCTGCTTCACAAATATTCGTACAATGTGGCCCTATGGCCAAAGTACGCCATTGTATGTTCAGAGTCCCTCAGTCTCAAGTTGGTACGCTCGTTTAAGTGAGGCGTCGGGTGCCGATCTCTCCTCCCCAGGTTTGGGGTGTGACATGTCCTTTATCTTTGAGGTCTTCCTCCAAATTAACAACTTCTTTATTTGCACTTGAAGTCTTATATCCTTCTTTTGCAACTCTTTAACTTGACAACCTTTTAAAAGCCCTCTTTGAGATTCTAAAGCTTCATCCTTGTCCTTGAATAAAGTTGAGCTTTCTAGGATTCTATCATTCCCCTCTTCTTGAAGAAAACTCGTACTGGAATTTTGACCTTGCAAGAAAAAGAAGTCACAGTAATGGATATTGGGGGGATTCCAACATAGTACATGAATAATAATGATGAGGAAATGCTATTGGTACAGCTGTATAATGGCTCAGTACGGATTTGTACTATTCTTGCAGGCTTGGTCAGCTCTAACCACGTATCCTTTGGAGTTTTCCTGCCTCTCTCATATCTTTTCATATTCTCTTTTACAGTCTTTTCATCTTCACAAATTTGTGAGGGAGTCAAAGGCCCAAGAATGAGTTTCTTCACGTTAACCGCAAAAGAGTATCTATTTTCTTAATGCAATATGAAGCTCTTCTAAAGACATACCATGGATTTCCCAACAAAGTATGATAATTATTCATGGGAGTCACATCACACTAGATTGCATCCTCATACCTAACGATAAATAATGGTAATAGCACATTTTTATCTACCTTTACTCTTCTCAATATGTAGGGTTCAATATGCCCAACACAAGGCAAGTTCAATTTCTCAACCATATAAGTGCTAATTGAGTTATAGCCAAACTCTTCGTCAATTATAAGGGAACAAATCACAGACATTACTTTATCCTTTGATTGAAAAATAACTTTACCGTTGTCTTCCTTCCATTCAGTATACTGTAAGTTTGACGTTTCAAGTTGTTGAGTCATAGCTCGCCTCCTTTCACTATAACTACCTGTTTGAGACATCCTGACATATATTAGAAGAAATGTGTATCTTTTATAATTGGCTTTTTTCCCTCTAATGTTCTCCCCTATCTTGCCTTTCATCACTCAAAGAAACTCTTGGTCGTTAATCGTTAGATTTATTAATAAACCTAAGTCATAACCATTAGTGATAAAAATATGGACTTAGAAAAAGAAAAGTGAAGGATCAAACCTAGGAAGAATAGGAATTGGTTAGTAGGAACAAAAAGGATGGAATTTAAGAAACCCCAAAACCCACAAGAATAAGGAAAGAAGTTACCTTAATCTTCAAGAACTAGGATTCCCACTTCTTGTTTCTTTACTTGACTTAAGAAACAAGTAATACTTGAATTCTAAAAATAATAATGAGCAATAACACATTTTTTGGGCAGATTTTCATTTTTTTGTTTTTTATTTTTTTTTTTGCTCAAGAACCTCCCAAGATTATCAAGATTGAAATATTGATTAGCCTATGCTCTAATACCACCTGATAACAACACGACAGGAGATTCAATAATTAATAAAGAAAAATGCAAGAAAATTAAGAAACGTGTGGAAGCTAAAAGAAAACAGGGAAACGAAAAAGAAGACAAATATTAAAGATAGATTGAATTCAAGAAAGAGTTTCTTGAATTGAAGAAGTCTATTCTTGAAGTTGAATCCTAACAACAACAATTGGCTAACGAAGAAATAATCTCCTTTGAGAGAATTAAACAAGAGATAGATTGTGAAACCTGACCCTCTAGTTTAACAAGAACAACAATAAGCCTAAACTTATCACCATTCTTGAATCCCCTATTGTGTTGTTATCACAAACTCTGAAGCGGCAGAAATTGATCCCAAGAACCCCCAAAATCAGTGTGCAACATACACTCCAATATTTGAATAGTGCGCTTGGACTGTCCGTCCGTCTGAGGGTGGAATGTTGTACTTAACTCAACGCTTGTTCCTAACTCTCATTGCACTGCTCTCCACAACTGTGATATTAATTGCGTGCCCCGATCTGAAATAATGGATGTCGGCACACCGTGAAGGCAAACAATCTTACGGATATAGATATCAGCCAACCTCTTCGAAGGATAGGTAGTCCCAACTAGAATGAAATGTGTGGACTTAGTCAACTGGTCCACAATCAACCAAATAGCATCACATTTCTTCACAGTCCATGGGATCCCAACTAAGACGTCCATGGTGATACACTCGCATTTCCACTCAGGAACCTCAAGACTCTAAGGCAGACCGCCCGGCCTCTGATGCTCGTAATCACTTGCTGACAGTTTAAGCAACGACTACAAACTCCACTATATCTTTCTTCATCCTCCTCCACCCATATTGCTACCTCAAGTCCTGATACATCTTCGTGGAACCCGCATGAATGGAATACCGCAAACTGTGGGGCTTTTTAAGATTCAACTCATGTAACTCATCATGTAACCCATACCAAGACCATGACAAGTCTGGAGAAGGTATCTCGCTAATAACCGCTAAACTAGGTAGCCTACTGTGGTGGGGGACCTTCGTCTACCTATCTATCAAGATATGTAGCACAACATGCATCGCTCATACATAAAAGGGATGTCGGTACGAATAATGTACTGAGTATGTAAGGCAAGAAGCATAAATAAGAACAATATGTAAAGAGGTGTCACAACCCCAAACCCGGTCGTGTTGGCGCCCAACACTAATGCTAGGCAAGCCCGACCATTTACTCTCTCAACCCGAGCTCAAAACCAATTAATCAGATACTTAAAATTAAATATTAATACTCATAGTTGAAATACTCAATTAAAACAATACGAAATACTGACATAAACTGTAACTCCCAAAGACCTGGGGTCATGAGTCTAGAGCCTCTAACTAATACAGAGTCAAGAATCCTCAAAATAAGTAAGTTCTTAAGTACGGAAATAATAAAGGGATAAGGGAGGAGTCGGGTCCTTGCGGACGTCATAGCAGCTACCTCGACCACTCCTGGAACTCTGGAAACCAGCGGCTAGCTCAACTAAGCTCCCGAAGTACCTGAATCTGCACACAAGGTGCAGGGAGTAGGGGTGAGTACTACCAACTCAGTGAGTAATAAGCATATAAAATGTCTGAAGATAAGAAATCCACGAAATGCCACAAAGCAAAGCTAAAACTAACAGTCCGACACCTTACTACGAACCAACAGCAAAACGACTTCAAATATAACAGTCAAGTAAAATGTAAAGATGCAATGCAACGCACATGACCGCTACGGCACGTAGCCCGATCCATTTAACGTCGACGGCGCTCACTGGGGGTGTGTACAGACTCCGGAGGGGCTCCTTCAGCCAAAGCGCAATATAATCATACGATTCGCTACGACGTGCAGCCCGATCCATACTCAGTCCACAATATGCATATGAGTTACGTAACAGATTCAATTAATTTCCCAATTTCCAATTTATTAAGAAGAATATACTTTAGATCTTTAACTTCAGGAAAAGTGACTTAGCATTTCATAACAGTGATTAAACACAGGACTGAGATAAATGATTATACAAAGCATGCTATCACAATGACATTCATCCTCTAAGGATGCTACGGATCGGCACAAGGCCCCAAACACGGCAATAAGCCTAGATATATTCAATACAGGGTGCATATCAGTCGCCAATATAGAAACATTCTTGTTCGGGACGGACTAAGTCTCAATCCCCAGTCACAACTAATCCCGCACCTGCCATGGGGTGCGAGTCACGCCCTACAATAGCGTCACAATGTGATAAGCCGGGGTTTCAAACCCTCAGGCCATCATATACACCAACTACTCACCTCTAACCGGTCGTAGACTGGTCCGCAATGCCTTTTCCCTTTCGTATTGACCTCCTCGCGCATCGAATCTAGTCAAAATCACAACAAATACATAAATATGGGTTAAAGAAACATAACCCAATCAAAAATACTCGAAAAGTACTAAAATTCACGAAGTTGGTAAAACCCGAGCCCCGGGCCCACTTCTCGAAAAATTCCGAAAATTACACCAGCGGATTCATCGTCTCGCCACGAGTCTGTACATATAAAGTTTACCAAAATCGGAGCTCGTTTGACTCTCCAAATTCCATTTTTACATCACAGCTTTCCAAGCCCTAGCTTGACCCGTTTTTGATGAATTTTCTACAATTACATGTAATTTCTACCATAAATTCGAATATTTAGGCCAAGGAACTTACCTCCAAGTGATTCTCAGTCAAAACCCTCGAATTTTCTTGTTCAAAGCTCTTAAGAACGTCAACAATGGAGGAAAAATATGAAAGGGTCGCGGATGAAATATTATTTTAAAACCCTTCTGTCGCCCAGTCCAGTTTTCGCTTCTGCGGTCCCGTAACCGCTTATGCGGGACCGCTTCTGCGGCCATATGACCGCTTATGCGGTTTTTCATTAAAACTCCTTGGCCGCTTCGCGACGCTAATTTGCGCCAACCTCCGCTTCTGCGGAAGACCCATTCCGCCTTCTGCGGCCTCATTTTCGCCTATGCGGACCCGCTGAAGCGATACCGTGTCCCGCTTCTACGGAACTGCCCAACTCCACTCCAGACCGCTTATGCGATCTCTTAGCCGCATCTGCGGAACCGCTTCTGCGGCTCCTTTTCCGCAGATGCAGAACTACCAGAAGCTAGGTGCACCAGACCTGCAACAAACATCAAGATTCTCCGTTTAACCACCCGAAATCACTCCGAGGCCCCCGGGACCTCAACCAATAGCACCAACACACCCCAAGACCTTATTCAAACTTGTTGCAATCATCAAAACACTATCGTTAACATCAAAATCATCGAATTACCACGGATTCAAGCCTAAGTTAAACTAAAACTTCCGAAACTTGCATTTGATCTAAAACCCGACCTAAACACCTCCGAATGATCTGAAACTTTGCACGCATATTAAAAATCACCTAACGGAGCTACTGCAACTCTCGGAATTCCATTCCGACCCTCGGATCAAAATCTCACCTACCATCCGGAATTCGCCAAAATTCAACCTTAGCCAATTCAAGCCTAATTCTACACCGGACCTCCAAATTCAATTCCGATTGCGCTCCTAAGTCACAAATCATCCCCCGAAACTAGTCGAATCATCGGAAATCCATTCCGAGCCTTCTAACTCACAAGTGAACATTCGGTTGACTTTTCCAAACTAACCTTCTCATAAAGAGACTTATTGTCTCATTTCTAACGGAACTCTATCCGAATTACTTCAAATTCTCCAAACACATATAATGAAACATATAGAAGCATAAAACGGGGAAAACGGGGCGGTAACTCACATGACGACGGGTCGGGTCGTCACAAGAGGGATAAAGAATATACAACCTGTAACATCTGAGTACCTTTAAGGGCGACTAACATGAGATGAGTGATATATATATATGCGCATACACCTTTCAAAACACATGCCTCTGTGGGATCAGTAAAAATGTACCCTGCCATCAAAAGGCTCAGTAGCATCCACGTGGAGCTCGGTAAAACCCAACTGATCGGTGGTTGAACAATAGGTGTCGTATCTGGCCGGCTATAGTGTGTCTCAGTAGATTAAAATAGGTACATATATATAATTCATGTTGGACTCATGGGAATCACGTTTTCAACCCTTCAGAGTGACGTAAGGTCGGTAACCTCTGGATACCTTATTAGGGCTAACTCTTCATCTTGAATCTTATAAGAATCAGGAAATATGAGCATCATGCTAACATATGAATAAGAGAAGCAACATCAACATAAATCGTTCCATAAGAAGAGAAACAATGTACGTACTGCTAGCTTCTAAGAGTGGAATGTCTTTGGAAGCTCGTTCTTTACATCACTAACATGCCTTTTGATCGATATCTCACAAGTTCTAGCTTCAATGAATTAGCTGAAACTTTGATAAGCTTAAATATATGTAGATTAAGAGGTTCCTTACATGTACACAGATGGAACAACTCCAATTTGAGCTTACTTCTCCACGAAATTTCCTTCCAATGTAGCCACAAGAACAAGGAAGCAAAACTAGCAATCAATTCGGGTTTCTCGGCACTAGAATCACTTGGAAGACTTGAAATCACCCAGGGTTGATATGAAAACCTTTGGAGTATATTTTAATGAAATCAAACCACTCAAACCCACACGAGCTGGAACCACACCAAAATCAGCAACCACAAGAAGAACAAGAAACTCACTAGCGCCACGGGATTACCGACACTTGATTTGTGTTGTTTGCCCTTTGTTTAGGTTTTGGATCATGAGAGGACTTTGAGAGAAAGTTTTTAGGTCTCTAGGGTCTGAAGAGATTGAAAGGCAATGAGTTAAAATGGGCTTTAGGAGTCTCATATATATCAATATATCTCAACCGCATAAGTGGGTCCCATAGAGAGCTATTTCCAGTCTCGCGAATACGCAAATATTTCTCTACTCCGTTGCTGTATTGATGAACGGTTTATTGCGTTGGACATTAGACTCGTAGATATTCTATTTAGGGGGTGGATCACCCCATAATTCCAAGTACATTGAGAGAAAGTTTAGTAACATTAGACCTAAAGTTTTAGTAAAATTATGCACATAACTTATGACAACTTTTGTCGACTTTTATTTCATAACTTGCTTGACTTCAAAACTTATGATATGGATATTATATTATTAAAATACCTTAAAACACAACCTCCTTAGCATATTAAGCATCTCTAGTTAACCACTCTTATACACCATTGTATCATTCAAGACCAGTATGATTAACTTCTTATCATCTCAAAGAGAATCCCTTCCCGGATTTATGTTGACTAACTTACGACGTGATCTAATGTACGTGAATATGGGTTGTAACAGATTTTAAGCATTGCCTAACACCTTCCCCTTTAGAATAACTAAAACCATTACTCAAATATCATCAGTTAGCAGACCATTAGGATAATAATCTTATAAACCCATAGTTACCCTAATATAACATAAAATAATAGGCCGCGACTCTCTATATTAACTTCACAAGAACCATTAGTTGTATTTTGTTTTGATTTGTGCAAAATAGGGTGTAACACCCTTCGACTCGGGTTTCGACCGAGCGACCAAGTCAACAAAAGTCAACCCTTGAGTTCATGTTTTGTGTTTGAGATCATGTGTATTTAGGAGTTACATTACCTAAATTGGCCAAGTTGAATGTTTGTGAAACTGTTGCTAAATTGAGTTAGCTGATGTTATGCTTATATGTTGAACACCCATCTGCATTTCATTTATTGGTTTGTCCTTGTGCACTGCATTGGTGGATTATGAGTTTATGTCTTGATGACAGTTGTTGGCATGTTGTGTTGTTGTGATTATGGCACATGCCAACAATTGTCATCAAGATTAAGGAATTTTCTCTTTTTTATTTTATTTTTCTATTTTTACGTTTGCTGCTCTTTGACTGTGCGTAGGTTACAAGTTAAGATTGGTGCATGACTCGAGCTTCTGCGAAAGAAGTGCCACCATACGAGCAAGAGTTAGAAAAACAATCGCAGCAGTTGAGGAAAGAAAGAGATCTCACCGAGAAGTTAGTAAAGGTTGGGCAATCCTCAACCCAAAAATCTATGGCGGGAAACGTTGATAATAATGTAAATTTGGCTGCAAGAGAGGCAGCCCAACAACGAGAAAAAACTGCACGGGATTCTGAGGAAGCAACTACTAGAGTTGCACAAATAGTCTATGAAGAAGAGAGGGGTTGGAGAATTAATCAAATCAACCCTTGGCTGCGGACCAGTTCAAAAATATAACTCTCAGGCCTGGGAAATCACTTGGCGACTATGCTAGGCCGGTCTACAATCAAGGATTATCAAGTGTTAGACCACCTCCAATTGCTGCTAACAATTTTGAGTTGAAGCAAGGGTTGCTTCAAACCATTCAGAACTGTTGTGTCTTCAGAGAAAAGATGAATGAATATCCAAACATACCTCTAATGGACTTCGAGGAGATTATGAACACCTTTCAATACAATGGGGTGTCACAAGATGTAGTGTACTTAAGGGCATTCCACTTTTCACTTAAAGATGATGTGAAGCAGTGGATTCGAAGCTTGCCCACAGGATCGATTGGAACATGGGATGAGATGGCCAGAACATTCCTTGATAAATATTTCTCCTCAGCTATGACAGACATGTTTAGAAGAGAAATCCATAACTTTTGCCAGAAAGAGACTGAAACAGTTTTTGAAGCATGTGAGAGGTTTAAGGAGATAGTTAAAAAGTGTCACCATAGCGGAATTAAACTCTGGATGCAACTCCAGGACTTCTGGGATGGATTGACACCGGCCTCGCGTAGAACATTAAGCAATTCAACCGGTGGTCCTTTGATGAGGAAGACTCCAAAGGAGATAGTTACAATTCTTGATGAGTTATCTGAAGACGCAAATTAACGGCACTCTGATAGTGCTGAAAGAAGAAGATCAATTGGTATTCACCAAGTTGATGCTAATACATCTGTGCAAGTACAACTTGATGATATGGCTTAAGAAATAAGAAAGCTGACCTTAGCCACGATACAAAGTGAGCCTCATGCATTTTGAGATATATGTTGAAGAGGACACCCTACTCAGGAGTGTCAAGACTCAACTGAGGAAGTGAATTCTATGTGAAATGATAATGTTAATGCAATGGGTCAGAAGCACCCTAGTTTATCATGGAGTTTACCTGGAGGGTATCGCAAATGCGTGGAAACAAAACAATCCTAGATTCAAAGGACAAGGAGCTCCTGGTTTTATTAATCAGCCGAGGCAATAGTTTCAGCCTCAACAACCCAATCAGCCTAGTCTAGAAGATCTACTGAAGTCCTTCATTGTGAAAACCGGTGAAAGATTTGAAGTACAAGTGGCAGCAATTCGAAATTTAGAGAAGCAAGTGGGACAGATTGCAGCGATATTTTCTGAGAGGGTTCCAGGAACTCTCCTTGCTGATACTGACAGATATCCTAAAGAAACAGTAAATGCTGTAACTTTGAGAAGTGGGCAAGTTTTGAAAGATCTCACCCCAACCCAAAAAGATATGAAGCTTGAAAAAAAAAGTGGGGAGTAACTAAAAGGTAATGTTGATAAGAAGAAGAACGGTCAGATGGCATTTGAGAAAATGAAGAAGGAAGAAACTTCAAGAAGGGAGGAACCTGATGAGAGCAAGCATATGCCTGCTCTACCTTTCCCCCAAAAGCTATATAGAGAAAAGTTGGACAAGCAGTTTGAGGGACTTTTGGATGTGCTGAAACAGGTTCCTGAAAACTTACCATTCATAGAAGTGCTCTCACAAATGCTAGCTTTTGCTAAATTCTTAAAGGAGATCCTTATGGAGAAGAGCGAAATAAAGGAGACCTCCGCGGTCAAGCTCAGAGCATTGTAGCACGACATTACAAAATAAACTCCCACAAAAGGGTGTGGAGATCCATGGAATTTTACTATGTCTTGCTCGGTAGGAGCTATTAATCTTGATAAATCCTTATGCGATTCTGGTGCCTCAATTAATTTAATGCCTCTATCTATATATAGGAAACTGTAGAAGGAGATTGGAGAGATAAGGTCCGCACCCATATCTTTGCAGCAGACAGACCAAACAACTATAACGCCTGAGGGGATAGTGGAAGATGTCTTAGTTCGAGTGGATAAGTTTGTATTTCCTATGGATTTTGTAGTGGTAAGGATGGAGGAAACAAGGAGGTCCCCTCATCCTAGGAATACCATTCTTAGCGAAGGGCAGTGCTATATTAGATATACAGGAGAGAAAACTCATGATTAGAATGGGTCAGGAGACTGTGACTTTTAAGATGGATGTAGCCAAGGTGGCTCAAAAGAACAAACCAGTTGCGAGTGTTGAATAGAAAGTAAAGGGCTCAGAAGAGAAGGCTACAGTGAGCGAGAAAGATAAGTGTAGGGTGTACCAAAGAAGGCCGAGAAGAAGATGTCTACATGGATATGTGCATTAGTTCGGGCGCGAGAATGGAGCCCAATTTCGACTCAAACCCTAACTAGATGTTCAGGGAAGTTCCTTTACCTTATGCTTTTTAATTATGTGTCATGGGGACATGCCATAAATTAAAGTGTGGGGTGAGGGATATTTTATATGTATGTATATTAGTTTAATTAGTTTTATTAGTTAGAGATGGAAAGAAAACATAAAATATTTAAAATTTTTGATTTTTTGCGATGATGGATATTATCAACAAGTGTCTTGAGGGGTTAAATTCGAAAGGCAAAAGACAAAAGATTTTCTTTTGTTAGGTAATGTAACAAGTCCCCCTTGGTTTTTCTTTGTGCTGCGGTTCTTTTCCAAGGGTTTTGTTTGAACCAGGTTTAGTTAGTTTTTATTTTATTTAGGAGTAGTAAACCTTTAACTATGATTTGAAAGGAAGGAAATATCTCTTGACTTTGTTATGCCATGAGAATAGTGATTACTTTAGTTGTGACACTTAGGCTTAGTTTTTGACTCCTGTATAAGTACCTTAAATTGTATGATCTTAACTGTGCTTAACTGCTTTAACTAGAGTGTCTTGATGAGTCTGATCCTGAGTGAGTTATGTGCCATGTGTGTGTGAGGTTTATGGAGTAGTTCCCTTTAGCGTTATATGGATTTGGTGTATTGATAATTGTTTGTGGATTATAACTCTATTTTATGTATTGAAGCATTTTTGGATAATATTGTTGCTTCTGTATTCACTAGTTCATGTAATTGAGAGAGGCATAACTTGCGATATCTTTGCATTATATAGTTTGTTAAGTTCATAGATTCTTCTAAGTAATCGAAAGAGGCTAGTCGAATCATTGATTAAACCTAGTTAGGATAATACTCAATAGAGGTTTTCCTAAAGATGAATCCACTACGCATTCGTGCATATCTTCATAGTGCTTAATTTGGTTCATCTTGTAAGGTTGAAACTTAATTGAGAGAGGAGTTTCTACTGAACCTTTGAACTATTAATATTGTGAATTCGAGAGACTCACTTGAACGTTAGAAGTGAATAATCTAGAGTTACATCCCGAACAATTATCTTGCACCTATCCTATCAAATCCTATTTTCTCCCACCAATAACCTTATTTGCTAATACCTTATTTCGATAGTCACTAGTCAATAGCTTTATATTCTGAGTTAATTTTAGTATTAATCATATGAATCTCAAATGGTTGATCCTCCTAGATAGCAATCAAGCTAGGAACTACAAGAATACTCCAATCCCCACAGATAAGATATTATACTATATAATCTACGATTAGCGATCATAAATTAAGTGTGTTAGCGCTCATTTACGGGATTGAGTTAATGGAACATTTTCTATTGTCGGGAGGTTTATGCTAGTTGTGATTCTGAGTGGAGGATGGGATCCTCGTGTTCTTTGTGGATCGATATGTTTGGACCCGGCTATGTGCCACGGTGGAGTTATGTTACGATGCGATTCATTGTGGTTGTTGTGTGTGATTTGCTTCTTCCTTGAGGGATGGATTCATAGTATGGTACCGATGGCGAGTTGTACCTGTTGGACTTGTCAGATAGTTCTCTCATGTGTTTCTCTTTCCATCTTCGAGTTATTTTTGATTTGTGGTTGTTGGGTATAGATTGCGTCGTATGTATCTAAGTGGAATTTGGTATGATTTGTCGGTTGGGTGAGTGGTATGAGTTTCCATATATTTCTTACTTCATTTACAGTGTTTGAAGGTTTGGGACATGGTTCTAGCCGATATGACATTATTTATTGCTGCTAGGTTTGGTAATGGGTAGCTACTGTGGTTGGATTTGTTGCTATGGCATGTGAGCAATGGGTTACGTCGTGTGGTTATACCTTGTGGGGGAATTTATGGGTTTTTGCAGTTGGTTGAGGTTGATACAATGTGTACATGTGATAATCAGGTTTTGGGGGAGGATGGGTGTAGAAATTTTGTTCTAAGGCTTATTAGTTAAGGTTGAAGGAACAATCTTAAGACGAGGTGGTTTGATGAGCCTATGTAGGTTGAGGTGATGTGGCATCACCCATGTGTATGTGTATGGTAATTTTGTCCAGTGATTAGATGGCCTAGGAACGACCCTTGGCACATTCGAGGATGAACATTTGTTTAAGAGGGGGAGAATGTAGTGACCCGACTAGTCATTTTGTGTATTTAAGCTTTACTTCCCTTTTGAAGCTTTTTGTGTGTGTATTTGTGGTTATGTCACTTGCAGGGATGGTTGGTTTGGTTTCGGGGAGGTTTTGGTTTGATTTGGAGTGCTTGGTTATTGATTTGGAAGCTTAAGTTGGAAATGTTGATTAATGTTTGACTTTTGTAAAAATGATCCCGAAACGGTGCTTTAATGGTTCCTATAGGTTCATTTGCAGATTTTTGATTTAGGCGTATGTTCGGAGTTGGATTCGGGCGTTCCTAGATTTATTTGGCTCTTTTTAGCGAAAGTTGGCAATTTGAAGGTTTAGAAATTTCCTCAGTTTGACCATGATTTGACTTTGGGGCTATTGGGTTCGGATTTTTCTTTGGGGCTAGGTTTGTTTTGTCATTTGTGACTTGTTTCTAATGTGTGGTGTCATTCCGAGTTGGCTTGGTAGGATCAGACGCTTATTTGTGTTTTTAGAAGTTCTTGAGTTTCATGGCGATTTCTATGTGTTTTGGTGCTTGATTTCTAGTTTTATATGTTATATTTATGATTTGAGTGTGAGGGCGAGTTCGTATGATGTGTATGTACCCGTGTTGATGTTTGTTGTCGAGCCCCGAGGGCTAAGGTGTATTTTCCGATGTGTTTCGCGGTGGTTTGATCGTTGCTTCAAGTTGTTTATACAGCAGACCTAGCATTTGCAGAGGTCTATTTGCATTTGCAATGCCCGCAATTATGGAGGCTTGATCACATTTGCAAAGTCAGACTGCCTTGGCGAAACTCGAAAATTCGAGCGGTTGGTCGCACTTGCGACATCCGAGTGGGCAGCTGGAACCTCGCTTTTGCGAAGGGATCAACGCATTTGCAATTGTCGATGGGAACAGTGGAATTAACATTTGCGGAGTTCTTGGTCTCTTTTGCGAGAGTAGTTGACTTCGCATTTGCTAATTGTTGGTCGCATTTGCGACATTTTCTTAGGCTGGGCATTTGTATTTGCGGAGGTCGCATTGGCAAACCTCTGGTAAAAAATCAACATCTGCAGCAGATCATATAGTTAGGATTTCAGGAATTAGCTTCATTTATCCTATTCTTTATCCCTAGACTCGGTGGGAGGCAATTTTAGGAGGGTATTTTCATACAAAGCCATTGATAAGTAACTTTAACTGAAATTTAATTATATAACATGATTATTTATGAGAGTTAACATCTAAATCAAGGGATTTGAAGAGAAATTTTGGGTAATTTTTACTATGCTTTTAACAATAAAAATTTGAAATTTGAGAGTCTGGATTTGAAAACAAAGCTCATATTTGGACTCATGGGCTTATGGGTAGTGAATATCTATCCTTCGACTCGGGCTTTGATCGGACGGGCCCGGGGTGGACTTTTGGAGAATTGTGTAACGATCTTAACTTTATTAATTGAGATTGAATTCTCTTGCATTGTTCGATATTATTAAGTCATTTTTGGCTAGATTTGAGCCGATCGGAGGTGAATTTTAGAGGAAAAATATTTTTAGATTATTGATTGAGGGCTTTTGAGGTATGTATCTTGCCTAAACATGTATGGGGGAATTGCCCCATAGGCTTTGTCTTAATTCCTTATTTGTGTTATGTGTAAACGACGTATACACGTGGTGACGAGTGTGTACACTGCCGTATGTGCGATTTATGACCATATTTGACCCGAGGTTGTTATGTTGCTTTGCGTTGATTGTGAGATCTATGCTTTACATGTATTTACCTTTGATGATTACTTGAGTTCATGTTTTGTGCTTGAGATCATGTGTATTTAGGAGTTACATTACCTAAATTGGCCAAGTTGAATGTTTGTGAATTTCTGTATTATTGTGCACACGGTGAGATAAAGGTGGATATGTCGGGATGATATGTGATGGCTTGAGGGCGTGTTGTTGATGAAAAAGAGGTATTCTTGTTTGTGCTTGTGATTTTGTCGTGTGTTTCATGCATATTACGTGATTTATTGTATTGTTCCCTATGTACTACTCCGTGTCACTATTATTACCTTATGATTTTGCTACCAATATGGATTTACCTATTGCATGTGATCGGCTTACCTAGTCTTAGAGATTAGGTGTCATCACCATACTTAAGATGGGATTTTGGATCGTGATGAGTTGGTATCAGAGCCCTAGGTTCATACGTTCTACGAATCACGAGCAAGTTTAGTAGAGTATTGTAGATCGGTATGGAGACGTTTGTACATATCCTCGAGAGACGAAACTATTGGGAAACTTCACTTCTTTCATCCCTTATCCTATGGATTTTTTGATTTCGGAATTTAAGCCTTTGTCCTTCTATTCTCTCTCAAATGGTGAGGACACGAGTTGTAGTTACTGATGATACTTTCCCTAGGGCCGGTGCTGTTAGAGGCAAAGGCAGAGGCCGAGGAGGAGCACACGCTGCAGCCAGGACACCTGCCAGAGCAGTAGTGGAGGGGCCACCAGTAGCTCCGGTGAGGGAACAGGCACCTGAGGCGACTGTTGCTACCTTTGGACATTAGGAGACTTTGGCACATTTCCTGACCATGTTTGGTACCTTGGCTCAGAAGGGATTGATTCTAATTGCACTAGCTACTTCAAAGGCTGGGGGAGGATTTCAGAGTCCCGCCACTCGTACCTTAGAACAGTAGGCTCATATTGATTAGACTCCGGGTGTTATGCCGATTCAACCCGTGATCGCAGTTCAGCCTAAGGTCAAGCCAGTAGCGTCATAGGAGGAGCAGAAGAGGTTAGAGAGGTTTAAGAAGTTGTCACGACCCCAAATCCCCTATAAGACGTGATGGTTCCTAACACCGCTGTCAGGCAAGCCAACGATGATTGATCAACTTATTTACTCATTTTATTACTTTTAAAATCATAGTTTCCCTTAATTAAATAATATGAAATAGAATTTACAGGGTGAATGATAATAATTATGTGAACTACAATAATGAGCATCCAGTAGAAACCTCCATTACTCGGTGTCACAAGTGCATGAGCACCTACTAAGGAGTACAATAATAATACCACATCTGTCTAGAATACAAGTTAGACAAGAAAAATATAAATAACTCCGATGGAGACTCTGTATGTTGCGGATCGTGACAAGAAAATGCAGCTCACCGTAAAGTCCCCGCAATAGACGCACCTCTGCACCTAGAGGACCACCATAAACATATATATACCTGTACAGTAAGTGCAGCAAGTGTAGCATGAGCACGTAAATCAACGCATACCCAGTAAGTATCTAGACTAACCTAGGAGAAGTAGTGACAAGCGGTCGACATCGACACTTACTAGTGGTCCAATAAATCAAATATAGTAGGAAGTAACAGATGTGAGGCAAAGTAACTAACTAAATAAACAAGTATAAATACGTGATACAATCCTCCTCTCAACAATAAATTCATGCTCTCAATTAACAATTACCTCCTCAATCGGAGTATATATATATATATATATATATATATATATATATATATAAGACCTCACCAGATAGGTCGTCACAATTCAAATCAAGAAGACTCGTAGATATACTAGCTTCTTTTCAAATATTACGCACGATAGCAATGCCGAGGCGTACTTCCCCATCCCATCACACTGTGTGTAGTGCTGAGGGTCGAACAGAACAAACCATAGATGCATCTATTATACTGCCGAGGCGAACGGTCCCTTCCATGAGAGTGTGGAACATAATCTTACTGAGGCGAACGGCCCTACCCCATTTGAATAAGAAGCTTTAACGGGTCCTTGACCCCACTCACGAATGAACGTGTGAGTTATAAATTTTAAGGAAAACCTTTTGATGAAAACACATAGTGTGGGAGAAATCCATGAGAGGAAGACAATTATTCTGCGCTAATCATGAAACTCGTCAAATCTCTACAATAGCAAGTCTATCACTATATGCAAATCTAGACTCAAGTCGTAACATAAAATAAAGGAATTTAATAGGAAAGGAACAACTCAAATAGTACAGTCATAGCATGGCGTGAACCTAAGTCTACCCGGACATATCATGAATCTAGATACATATGGACTCTCGTCACCTCATGCCTAGTAGCCCCCGCGACAAGCAATACATAACAGATACATCACCAAGGGGTAGTTTCCACCTCACAAGGTTATACAAGAGAGTTACCTCGCTCCAAAGTTCCATAACCGGCTCCAAAGCCTCTCTAACACCTCAAACCGATGCCCGACAATCCCAATCAAGTCAAACAATGTGCAGACCAATATACATATACTCTAATACTCATAATAAATCAATTCATAATAATTTCCAACTCCGCTCGAAAAGTCAATAAAATCAACCCTCAGGCCCAAGTGCCTGGATTCCGAAGATTTTTGAAGATATACATTACCCAAATCATTAAGAACTCAAATATATAATTTATTCTCAACTCATGTCCAATTTAATGGTCAAAATCCAAAAATACAATTTCCACCAGTTTTCATGTCCCAATCCATATATAATTCATGTATTTAACTCATAATGAGAAGAAATCACTTACCCTATAATAGATGATGAAGATGGCACTCCAAAATTGCTCAAAAGTCGGCTCCCCAAGGAAGAAATGAAGTGAAAATGAGCCAAACCCCTAATTTTAACAGAACACTGAACAGCCCGACCATAGCACCTGCGGCCACTTGACCACATCTGCGGTCTCGTAGGTGCGGCCAAATCCTCGAACTTGCACATCCCCTCTGCCCAGCACAACTCCGCACATGCAATGCCAAACACGCCCCTGCGGTCCCGCACATGCGGAGACCTTCCGCTTCTACGACTCCAGCTGCCCAGCTCGCATTCCGCTTATGCGGATCATTCTTCGCATTTGCGGGCTCGCAGATGCGGAAACATCCTCACATCTGCGGCCATACCATCTCAGTCCAAATATCTCTTTTGGGCCATGCGAGCTCGCACTTGCGGCCCTTTCCACGCAAGTGCGCTCGCACCAGATATCAACTGCCTCGGTACTTCTTCCAAGTCCAAACTCGATCCGTTAATCACCCAAAATCCACATGAGGCCCTCGGGACCTCAACCAAATATACCAACACATCCTAAGTCACGATACGAATTTAATTGAAGCCTCAAACCACATCAAACAACATCAACACTGTGAATAGACAATCGAACCCTTTCTTTGAACTTTCAAACTTCACCGAATGCGTCCAAATCATATCAAAACATTCCGGAATTATGCGAAACTTTAGGCACAAGTCACAAATCCCGATAAAAACCTATTCCGAGGCTTGGAACCCCAAATGGACATCGATAACACCAAAGTCTACTTCAAACCGAACATATGAAATTCTAGTACTTCCAAAATGCCAACTTTCTGCAATATGCGCCGAAATTCTCCAAGATGAACTGATACTCAACCCGGACATACGCCCAAGTCGAAAATCATCACACGAACCTATTGGAACTTTAAAATCTCATTTCCAAGGTCTTTTACTCAAAAGTCAAACCTTAGTCAATTCTTCCAACTTAAAGCTTCCGAAAATAGAATTTTCCATCCGAATCAACTCTGAACTTCCGGAAATTCAATTCTGACCACACATACAAGTCATAAAACATGAAGTGGAGCTACTCAGGGCCTCAAACTACCGAACGACGCGCTAGAGCTCAAAATGACTATTCGGGTCGTTACATTATCCCCCACTTAAACATATGTTTGTCCTTGAACGTGCTAAGAACTGCTCCGAAGTTGTCCAAAATCACTGTTTAACATCTTGTGCACCTACCCTGCCACCACAACCTAGTTGAGCACATTAGCTCGAGCCAGACGAAATGTCCTTCCTACAACCTTAGCTAACTAGCTTTAGAACCAAATTCCAACATCCGGAATTTCTCTACAACACTCGATCCTAACATACGAACACCACATCAACCACTATTCACAAAACCAAGACCTAGTCGTGCACCAATGCTGAAACCACACACTGCACCACTTAAGTCGTTCCCATAATAACATCCTTCGACCACAATAGCTGCACTCTCACAAACCCGGTGCCCGCAATACACCTCATAACACATATAAGCCATGTTCCAACTCTCGCAATACTGCCACACGGGAAGAGATGTGTAGAACTCATAACCACATGCCGAATAAACAAATCATGCGGTCTCTCCTCCTGACAAGAACCATTACCTCATTTTGAACTGAATAACAATATTTTCCCTTTAATATACCCTACATAAATTCGATCGTACGAATTTCAGGTCCAATAACCTCGTCTCAGCTAGCAGAAGCTGCTCGGCAATAAGCCACCTCAAATACTAACCAAAATCTCATATGACGCCATCAATGCGCCAACAAGCTACAACTTGATTACAACACATACGGAAGAACAAATTCTTGAAAAAGAACTACCCCACCTGCGTAAAGAATAAAACAATCGAACAGATGCTATGAACCCTTCTCAGAGAACGAGAAGCAAAATACACTAGAATGGAATAGGAAACCGTACTCACCATCTCACTGTTGCAGTGTGTAACTCGATCCATACATGATACCGTTGCGGCGTGCAACCCGATCCAATCAACATACACATGGCGGCGTGTCACACGATCCACATATAACCATAAATACGGAAATACCCATCAAGCCAAAATGCTTATACCTACGAAATACCGAATATTGACCACAAGCATGCCAAGTGGAAAAATACAACCCTGGGGAGAGTGATAGCGCCATACGCTACAAAACCCAAGCACGACTAAGGTGCAATAAAATGACTTGCATCTCAAGAGCCATATTCTCATATAACATCATATGTTACACGAGGCCTCAACATATGTGCGAATAATCAAGCCATCTCAAAACCCACATGGCACTATAGAGTATTACAGAGAATAGCTGACAACGGGAATAACATCCAACGCCCGACGACTCCTCCGTAAGAAATCATACGAGGAATGACCACATTCGACCTAATGTAGAGCAACATGCACATTAGACCTACCAACCGACCTCAAACAGCTTCTGATCATACCATATCAGGCCAATAACCTTTCAAGGATCCAGAATAGCCCTATTCATGACACACACGAGTAGCCGTCCAATCCGGAACAAACTTTCACAGTTCATAACCAACCGAATAGAGCGTCATTCAGGCATAAAATCTCACATTAGCGACAGTACCAGAATCTCCATACTTTGCTTCAATGCCTAACAATCAAGTGACTAGTATGTCACACATATACAAATTTCCCCGGGGGATGTGCTCCCACTACCCTACACACTACGTAGAAAAGTTTGCACCTCCATACCACCAACCATATTAATTTTGTAAGGCAAATCAAGAATCCCCAAATCAGTACACCAAGCCTCGTACACAGAACACTATTGCCAAGTGACCTAAGGAAATTTCCAGCTCACTCTGAACATCTTATTCTACCCTCCTTCATCCGAGTTCGTGACATTCTTATTAACACCAAGTCACAACCTTGATATCCAACTTCAAATTCCCATGCAGTGTACTGCATCTAACATGCCGCTACACAAGAATACAAGAATTCATCATAACCGCCGAACTATTAGTAGAATAAACACTTCATTGGCTAAAATACTTTCACTAAACTCATTTCAGAAGAACCATTGCAACACACAGCCGAATTCCCAAACCGCAGAAAATACAAACCTCAAGTTTTGGTCTACACCACCCTAGCTCTTCCGGGGTCTATTTAAACCATAAATCCATTTGAATCAAATACCTTCCAAATTCATCACGTTGTGGTGGCTGTCAAGCCCGCACGTACAACCATAAACCAAATGTATAACTTCACACCCGAAGGAACTGATCATTGCCACAATGATGTTGATTCAACCATTACTAACCGAACCAACTTCTTTTAATTTACTCTTGACTTGCCTTAGAAATAATAATATCTCCATTCAAAACATAACGAACCCAATCCGCACTCATCTTGAGTTACCCGATTCACGAGACCACATCATCTCAATACCCATGAACCATCTTATACCCTCCTCAAGGGAACCATAACATCTCCAACTGGTACACCCATTCTACAAGATCTTCCACAAATCCGAAGCTATTTCTCCCTTTCCTCTAATACTGTACCGCAGACCCAATGATAACATAGAATAAACCAATCCCCTTTTATAATCCACTACAAAATTTGACTCTTAACAACACAACGGACACGAAATCCTTAGGCACTACACTAACCCACTAGGACCATTGTTGAGAGTCACCCACCGTGACCTGGTCCCGAATATAACCAAACTCCAACACTCTACTATCACATGAACACCCTCTCAAGGAGAAACCGGCTAACTTCCTTTCCTTGTACATCACATCCAGAAGAAGAATAAACTCTGAGTCTTCCCAAAACCTGCACATGAATCGATAAGGCAAAATACAACACACATTTATTAAGTTCTTTGCACGAAATACCCTTATGTTTCCTTTTCTTAGACATGAATGATCCACCAATGCACCAATAATCAAAAACCATACAAGCAAACAACCTCCAATCATAGACGGTGGGCTCCCCCACTTAGCTTTAAGCTAATATTACATAATGTAGAACCCACAAGGATTCCTCCTTCTCTATCACCACGATCTCACTCTGTCAACCGCCAAATTTCTCGAAACCTTCTGTTAAACTCTTCATAAAACATCCCGAATTATCAGCCGCCATTGACTATTTGACCTCCCACTCAATAGTAAGTAGAACTCCTAATAGAAGCTTCATCAGAAATTCCGTGACCGCTGACCTACTCACACGAGATAGCCCAGCTATAGAATTCCATACCGACATTGTCCATCGACGTCGTACTGGATACAACTACCTCAAAGTCAGTAAACCCTCCTAAGCCCACACTTGTCCACCAGTTGTACAAGTATGTTCCTTCTCCATTGACATCAATTGAAAATTTTCCAATACATTTTAACTCGAAGTCACGTCACGTTCAAAATCGATAATCAAGTTTTCACACTCCTCTTCATTTCAAGCAACTCCTCTTTGCCATATTCAATCTTCCTCGGTACGTTAGTCACCATCCCAAATGAAATGCATACGCTACCATGATTCCTAAATCGCTATAAACTTTCCTCAAGGCAATTGGCTTCCCTACTACAGAATCCATATGCTACTCCGTCTCTCCCACTTCGGTTAAACCATCCCCTTTAAGCAACTTCTCGACCTCTGTATTTCATACTTGATCTGCTAGCAACTCAACCACCGCGAGACACCTCCCGCATGTCCTTCCTCATCGTTCACTGCCCATTTGCTGCCTCAAATCAAAATCCATCTCTGTAACACCTGAACTGATAAATCGCTACCAACTCTAAACCTCCTCAAAGATCATCTTTCTCGAGCCATCAGTATTAGAAACACCAATTTGATTATGTAACCGCTACACACCGCCACTTCTGACAACCCCTCATTGGGCACCACTTCATAACACCCTGCCCCGAAGGCAAATCAAAGAAGACCATAACACCGGCGAACCTTAATTCGTTCGAACAAGGACGATGACACCACATCACAAATGAGAATTCCACCATGCTCGAAAAAAATCAAGTCTCGTTACTCCATCAACAAAAACCTAAACATCCATAGTCCAATTTCTTTTACTCCACTGGAATTAAATGTCGAACCTATAAATTACGCACTGAGAAATATTCCTTTCAAGTCATTCATTGCCTCGACACACAAATAAGCACCCTACCGTAAAACTAACATTGTGCGATAACAACGCATGAACATCATAGCAATCTGTGCATAGCCTCAAATCCGTAGGAAATATGGATACTGAGCTGATATGACAGATCATTCTTCCACAAGGTGACAGTGATAGCCTGCCAGAATACGCATGGAAAAACATCCTGCACCACGTCTGCAGTACCACAATAATTCGAGATGGCGCCTAATGCCGCCTTCATGCAAGCCAACAATGATTAATCAACTTATTTACTCATTTTATTAACTTAGAAAGCATAGTTTCCCTTAAATAAAAATTATGAGATAGAATTTACAGGGTGAATGATAATGTTACATCCCATATTTTTCTACAGAGGATTTGTGACCATGATAGTAGGATATATATACATAAAGCATGTTAAAAGTGGGTAGCATTTCAAGTAATTTGAGATAATTCTTGATTATGCGGGTAATTGATAATTATTTAAAAAGGAATAAAGAGATAAGACTAACCCCAAAAAAAACGTGGCAGCTAGCCACATTCTAAAACTTTGACTCTTTGTGAGTTTTCCTTAGGTGCAACCTTAATTACTAATTAAGAGACACTTCAATTCTAAAGATTCTTCAATGCAAACGCAGCTAGCAAGTTTCTTTATATTCATTTTAACTTTTTTTTTTTTGTTGTTTTATTAGAAAACTTTTGTTGCTTAGAGTCGAAAAGTTACGTCCATGTTCTCCACCCTTACTCTTGCTAATTTCCACAAAAGAACTCAAGCATGAATATAAAAGATGGGTACATATCAAAACTTTTGCATTCAGTTTAAGAGTACCAATATGTTAATTATCCAGGCGTCCCCTACTATTACAACTTTTGCTGTTTCTCTTAAAAAAATAGCAAAACATACACATAATTTCCTAGCTATTAAGGAAATGTCATGGTTTTAGTACTTTCTTCTTCTCTATCAAATCCCAAAACTTCAATTTCTATAGTAGAAAAGGATTTAATTTCTGCACAGTAGATTGAATAATGGTGAAAGCTATCAGACAATTGGGAAACCTTCATAAAGAGCCTTCTGATGTTGAATTAAACGGTACTATGAATTTAAAGTTGCAAGCCTATTCTTTCATTTAAAGACTATTTCAAATAAAGTTGCTTTTCGTGTCATCTAGAAGAGCCATAGCATAAAGGGTGGATCATGTGGCCTAGTACTTGTAATCTGGAGGTTAATGAGTGAAGTTTACAGAATAAGCTACCAATGGAACATTTTACATCCGAGTGGGACACAAAGTTTACAACCCTACACCTGCCGAGAAGGAAGGAGAGGGCGCTAGAGAGAGGGCGGAGGGTGCAAGGAATAAGAGCTGGCGACTTTGATTATTTAATTTTACTACCTTTGCTAAAATGAGAGGTATCAATGTTATGGCAGAAGTCGATGTTCCAGGTATGTTAAGGTTAATCCTTCTTTCTTTTGGCATGATCCAAGTAACGATACGTTAACGTAATGATATTATTTTATAAGTGTTTCTACTCTTAGCAGTTAAGGATGTCTATATTATTCCTTCCCGTAAAGTGCTATTCAAGCATGTCTAAGTATGCATCTAGTTCCCTATTGATGTATTGGATAATGACGTTAATGTTCATAATACTGTAATACGTGCATTTTAATGCATACACATTTACCACCGAGCTACGGCCGGTTGGGCAGTTACATATTTACCACCGTGCTACGGCCGGTTGGGCAGTCATGCATCTTCATTTACCACCGTGCTACGGCCGGTTGGGCAGTTACCACCGGTTGGGCAGTTATGTATCATTATTTACCACCGGTTGGGCAGTGATACATTTACCACCATGCGGCGGCCGGTCGGGCAGTTACCACTGATCATTTGGGCAGTCATGCATCATACGATATGAATAATATTCTTAAAGAGAAAGCATTGTATATATGTAAGTATAATATGCATGCATATACAGTGGCACTTCAGAGATTCAGGTTGATTCTTATATGTCTTTAATTAATGTTGACTCATTGTTATGCTTCAGTTTCGCCTTACATACTCAGTACATTATTGGTACTGACGTACTTTTGTTGGGGACGCTGCATTCATGCCTGCAGGTATAGATAATCAGTTTGACGAGCCCTCATAGTAGACGAGATTGGCATTCAGCGAAGGATCGGTAAGACTCCACCTCATACGGAGTACAGCCGAGTCTACGAGTCATCGTGTTAGAGTTCTGCTTCAGATTTACGGGTAGGCCGGTACTCCCATTTCATGTCAGTTAATCTTAGAGGAAGACAGAGGTTCATTTTGTACAGTACGTCAGAGGCCTTGACGGTCCATATGTATTCATGTTTTAAGAAAAATGATTTAGGAATACAGTGTTTTCTCACTTATAGTTGTACATTATGAGTTGTGGCCATGTTGGCCCATGATAGTGACAAAGAAGAAAAATGTTGCAGAGTGGTTCGCTCGGGCCAGTGCGGCACCGGGTGCCAGCCACGCCTCCCCAGGTTTGGGGCGTGACAGATAATAATTATGTGAACTACAATAATAAGCATCCAGTAGAAACCTCAAAAACCCGGTGTCACAAGTGCATGAGCAACTACTAAGGAGTACAAAAATAATACCACATCTGTCTGGAATATAAGTTATACATGAAAAATATAAATACTCTGATGGAGACTCTGTATGTTGCGGATCGTGACAAGGAAATGCAGCTCACAGTAAAGTCCCCGTGATAGCTGCACGTCTACACCCAGAGGACCAGCAGAAACACATATATACATGCACAATAAGTGCAGCAAGTGTAACATTAGTATGTAAATCAATGCGTACCCAGTAAGTATCTAGCCTAACCATGGAGAAGTAGTGACGAGGGGTCGATATCGACACTTACTAGTGGTCCAATAAATCAAACAAATTAGGAAGTAAACAGATGTGAGGCAGAGTAACTCAACGAAATAAACAAGTATGAATACATGATACAATCCTCCTCTCAACAATAAACTCAAGCTCTCAATTAACAATTACCTCCTCAACCGGAGTGTGTGTGTGTGTGTGTGTGTATATATATATATATAATGGACCTCACAAAATAGGTCGTCACAATTCAAATCAGGAAGACTCATAGATACATTGACTTCTTGTCAAATATTATGCACGATTCCATAAGAGTTAATTTTTCAAAAATGTCGAGGCATACGACCCGATTGCATCATACTGTGTACACTGCTGAGAGGTCGAACGACACGAACCATAGATGTATCTATTATACTGCCCAGGAGAATGGCCCGCTCCCATGAGAGTGTGTCGAGGCGAACTTCCTGATCCCATTAGAATAAGAAGCTTTAAGGGGTCCTTGAACCCACTCACAAACAAACGTTTGAGTTATGAATTTGAACGAAAACCTTTCGATTAAAATGCATAGCGTGGGAGAAATCCGTAAGAGGAACACAATTATTTCGTGGCTAACCATGAAACTCATCAAATCTTTACAATAGTAAGTCTATCACTGTACGCAATTATAGCCTCAAGTCGTAACGTAAAATAATGGAATTTAATAGGCAAGGAACAACTCAAATAGCATAGTCATAGCATAACATGAACCTAAGTCTACTCGAAAATATCATGAATCTAGCTACGTACGGACTCTCGTCACCTCGTTCGTACGTAGCACCCACGACAAGTAATACATAACAGATACATCACCTAGGAGTAGTTTCCCCCTCACAGGGTTAGACATGAGACTTACCTCGCTCCGAAGTTCCATAACCGGCTCCAAAACCTCTCTAACACCTCAAACCGATGTCCGTCGATCCAAAACTAGTCAAACATTGTGCAAACCAATAAACATATACTCTAATACTCATAATAAATCAATTCATAACAATTCCCAACTCCGCTCGAAAAATCAATAAAATCAACCCTCTGGCCCACGTGCCCGGATTTTGAAATTTTTGAAGATAAACATTATCCATAGCATTACGAACTCAATTATATAATTTATTTTCAATGCCATGTCAAATTTCGTGGTCAAAATCCAAACATATCAATTTCTAGGTTTTCTTCAAAATCCTACAATTTCAACCAATTTCCATGTTCCAATTCATGTATGATTCATGCATTTAACTCACAATGAGAAGAAATCACTTACCCCATAATAGATAATCAAGATGGCACTCCAAAATTGCTCCAAAGTCGGCTCCCCATAGAAGAAATGAAGTGAAAATCAGCCAAACCCCCGATTATTAAAGAACACTTCCCAACCCGACCATCGCACTTCCGGCCACATGACCGCATCTGCAGTCTCGCGGGAACAGCCAAAACCTCGCTGCCCAGCACAACTCTACATTCGCGATGCCAAACACACCCATGTGGTCCCGCACATTCGGAGACCTTGCGCTTCTGCTACTCCAGCTGCCCAGCTCGCATTCTGCTTTTGCGAAGCATTCTTCGCGTCTACCGGCTCGCAGATGCAGAAATATCCTCACATCTGCGGCCATCCCAGCTCAGTCCAAGTGTTGTTTTTACGACCATAATGCCGCACCTGCGGCCCTTTCAACGCAGGTGCATTCGCACCAGATATGAACTGCCTCAGCACTTCTTCTAAGTCCAAAATCGATCCGTTGATCATCAAGAATCCACCTGAGGACCCCAGGACCTCAACCAAATATACCCACATATTCAAAATCACTACACGGACTTAGTGGAAGCCTCAAAAAAACGTTAAAAAACATCAACATTACAAATTGACGATCGAACCCTTTCTTTAAACTTTCAAACATTCAAACTTCGCCGAATGCGTCCCAATCATATCAAAACATTCCGGATTGACGCCAAACTTTATACATAAGTCACAAATCCCGATACAAACCTATTCCAAGGCTTGGAACACCAACTAGACATTAATAACACCAAAGTCCACTTCAAAGCAATCTTATGAAACTCTAGAACTTCCAAAATGCCAGCTTTCTGCAATAAGCGCTGAAATGCTCCCGGAATACCTGATACTCAACCCGAACATACGCCCAAGTCCGAAATCATCATAAGAACCTATTGGAACTTGAAAATCCTGATTTTGAGGTCGTTTACTCAAAAGCCAAACCTTAGTTAATTCTTCCAACTTAAAGCTTCCGAAACTATATTTTTCCATCCTAATCAACTATTAACTTCCCGAAATTCAATTTCGACCACACGTACAAGTCATAAAACATAAAGTAGAGCAACTCATGGTGTCGTACCGCCGAACGACATGCTAGAGCTCAAAACGACCTACCGGGTTGTTACAGAAGTATTACCCTCCTACTTTAAGTGTTGCATCTTTTGAGGATGCACATGGTTTTCTAGACCAGTTTCACCATATTCTGTGTACCATGGGCATAGTGGAGTTGAGCGGGATCACCCTTACTACCTGCTAGTTAATGATTCTAGCATATAGATGGTGGTGGGCTTACGAGGAGAGTAGGCCAGCTGGCGCAGCGCCACTTACTTAGACTCAGTTCACTGATATATTTTTTAGGAAGTTTGTTCCATAGATTCTCTAGGATGCATTGTGCATCGAGTTTAACAGTTGCATCATGGGAGTATGACTGTGTCCGAGTATGCTATGAGGTTTGCTAAGTTATCTCATCATGCACATGCTTTGGTTTCCACTGTTAGAGAGAGAGTTTGTAGATTTATTGGGGGACTCAATTATGGTCTCAGATTTGAGATGTAATGGGAGTTGGAGAATGATACAACATTTCATCAGGTTGTGGAGATCGCTAGGAGGTTGGAGCGTATCCGGGGTCTAGAGAGAGAGGATAGGGAGTCTAAGAAGCCTCGTGGACCTGGAGGATCTACTGATCCTTATTTTGGGGGCAGGGCATGTCATGGTAGAGGTTTTGTTGGTCAGTCAGTTTAGTCTGCACTATAAGCTTCATGTAGTGCTCCAGCTATCCATGGGTCCTAGAGCATATGTTCCAGATAGCTTCCACAGCCACGTTAGTAAAGAGGTTGCTTTGAGTGTGGGAATATCGGGCACATGGTGAGAGATTGTCCCAGACTCTAGGCGGGTGTACCTTAGCAGTACTCAGGCTATGGGTTCCTGCTTAGTTGCTACTAAAACTGCACAGGTAGTTAGAGATGGGGGACATACGTATATAGGGATTCCTAGAGGGGGGAGGCCAGGGTTCCTTGTTATGCTTTCACTAGTAAGGCTGAGGCCGCTGCACTAAATGATGTTGCTACAGGTATGTTTCCCATTTCTCTTAGAGATACATTACTTTTTTTTATACGGTCCTATTTATTCATATGAGTAATCTTATCTTGTCCATATATGGATACGTTTCGTTATTCTTCTACTCTAATTATATGTCTACACTTGTTGGGAGCTCTAAATTAGTAGACCGTGTCTATCATTCTTGTTTGGTCACTATTGGAGGTTGTGAGACTAGGTTGAATTTGTTGTTATTTAGTATGGTGGGATTTGACGTGATTCCGGATGATTTGGCGATGGCTTGCGATTGACGTGCTCTACAGCCATGGGGAGTTTGTTGCATGTTGTGGTTTTGTTATACGGGTGATGGAAGGCTATAATCTCATGTTTTTGTCACTTTTTATACTCTGATTCACTGCACTTTACTTGTGTTTGAGCTTTAAAAGGGTAGTGTTATGCATTTCTTCTTTGTTTTATGCCTTGGAGGAGTGATTCCAAGCTATGTAGATGTTGTGGAGCTAACGCGAGCTATTTGGAGCTTTCAAGTCTGAGTAAAAGCCCGAAGGATTAAGTCGGGATCGTGTTCGGGGGTCGAGAACCACGTTTGGACATCAAAAATAAAGGAAGAAGCAACACTTTGAGAAATTTGCACTGCTGTAGCGCGTGGTGCGCCGCGACAGCGTGTTTTGGTCGTTGATGAATTTTTCAAGCTCTTTGATAAGTTCCACTAATGTCCTGCATGGCGCGTCGCCCCATCCGACGCGCTTGTGTATTTTTTTTTTTGTAGAGCTATTGTCCTATTTCGTCTAGGAAAGAGTGGTTTCATCTGGGCCCGACCCTACTTGGTATAAATACATGGAAAAATGTTATTTTCTGGACTTTTGACATACTTCAGACCTAAGGAGGCTAAGGAGGATTTGGAAGAACAAAAGCACAAGGACTTCACTATTCCTTCCTCACTCAAGACCCGAGTTTGGATTTAATTTATGTTTTCCTATACTTTATTTATATATTTGATGAATTTCTCCATGTCTATGGAGTAGTTCCCTTTAGGGTTTAATGGATTTGGTGTATTGATGATTTATTGTGCATTATAACTCTGGTTTTATATATTGAAGTATTTTTGGATGATTTAATTGTTGCATCTATATTCACTAGTTCATGTAATCGAGAAAGGCATAACTTGTGATATCCTTGCATTATATTGTTTGTTGAGTTCATAGATTCTTCTAAGTAATCAAAAGAGGCTAGTCGAATCATTGATTACACCTAGTTCGGAGAATAATCGAAAGAGGTTTTCTTTAAAACCAATCCACTATGCATTCGTGCATATCTTCACAGTGTTTAATTTGGTTCATCTTGTGTGGTTGAGACTTAATCGAGAGAGGAGTTTCTTCTGAACCTTTTAACTAATAATAGAGTGAACTCGAGAGACTCGGTTGAGCATTAGAAGTGAATTATCTAGAGTTAGATCCCGAATAATTTTCTTGCACTTATCCTATCAAAACCATGTTTTCTCCTACTAATAACCTTATTTGCTTATACCTTGTTTTGATAGCCACTACTCAATAGCTAGTTAATTTTAGTATTATTCATGTAAATCTAAACTATTGATCCTCCTTGATAGCAATCAAGCTAGGATCTCGAGAATACTGGTTAACTCAAATCCTTGTGGATACAATATAATACTATATTATCTTTGATTAGCGAGCATAAATTAAGTGTGTTTTGCGCTCATTTAATTTTGGCGCCATTGCCGGGGATTGGCAATCAATAGTGTTTGAAATAGTTTGTAGCGCTAATTAAGGAATTTTTTCTCTTTTTTATTTTATTTTTCTATTTTTATATTTGGTGTTCTTTGATTATGCGCAAGTTATAGGATAAGATTGGTGCATGACTCGAGCTTCTGCGAAAGAAGTGCTACCGTACGAGCCAGAGTTAGAAAAACAACCGCGTGAGGTGAGGAAAGAAAGAGATCTCACCGAGAAGTTAGTAAAGGTTGGGCAATCCTCAACCCAAACAACTATGGCCGGAAACGATGATGATAATGTAAATTTGGCTGCAAGAGAGGCAGCCCAACAATGAGAAAAAGTTGCACGGGATTCTGAGCAACCAGCTACTGGAGCTGCACAAATAGTCTATGAAAAAGAGAGGGGTCAAAGAATTAATCAAATCAACCCTTGGCTGCGGACCAGTTCAGAAACATAGCTCTCGGGCTTGGGAGATCACTTGGTGACTATGCTAGACTGGTCTACAATAAAGGATTATCAAATGTTAGACCATCTCCAATTGCTGCTAACAATTTTGAGTTGAAGCAAGGGTTGCTTCAAACCATTCAGAATTGTTGTGTCTTCAGAGAAAAGATGAACGAAGATCCAAACATACATCTAATGGACTTCGAGGAGATTATGAACACCTTTCAATACAATGGGGTGTCACAAGATGTAGTGTACTTAAGGGCATTCCCCTTTTCACTTAAAGATGATGTGAAGCAGTGGATTCGAATCTTGCCCACGGGACCGATTAGAACATGGGATGAGATGACCAGAACATTCCTTGATAAATATTTCTCCTCAGCTATGACCGACAAGTTTAGAAGAGAAATCCATAACTTTTGCCAAAAAGAGACAGAAACAGTTTTTGAAGCATGTGAGAGGTTTAACGAGATAGTTAGAAAGTGTCACCATAGCGGAATTAAACTCTGGATGCAACTCCAGGACTTCTAGGATGGATTGACATCGGCCTCGCATAGAACATTGAGCAATACAACCGGGGGACCTTTGATGAGGAAGACTCCAAAGGAGATAGTTACAATTCTTGATGAGTTATCTGAAGACGCAAATCAGCGGCACTCTGATAGTGCTGAAAGAAGAAGATCAATTGGTATTCACCAAGTTGATGTTAATACATCTGTGCAAGTACAACTTGATGATATGGCTTAAGAAATACGAAAGCTGACCTTAGCCACAATACAAAGTGAGCCTCACGCATCTTGTGATATATGTTGAAGAGGACACCCTACTCAGAAGTGTCAAGACTCAACTGAGGAAGTTAATGCTGTGGGAAATTATAATTTTAATGCAATGGGTCAGAAGCACCCTGTTTTTTCATGGAGTTTACCTGGGGGGTATTGCAAATGCATAGAAACAAAACAATCCTAGATTCCAAGGACAAGTAGCTCCTAGTTTTATTAATCAGCCGAGGCAACAGTTTCAGCCTCAACAACCCAATCAGCCTAGTCTAGAAGATCTACTGAAGTCCTTCATTGTGAAAACTAATGAAAGATTTGAAGTACAAGTGGCAGCAATTCAAAATTTAGAGAAGCAAGTGGGACAGATTGCAGCGATATTTTCTGAGAGGGTTCCTGGAACTCTCCTTGCTGATACTGACAAAAATCCCAAAGAAACAATAAATGTTGTAGCCTTGAGAAGTGGGCAAGTGTTGAATGATCTCACCCCAATCCAAAAAGATATGAAGCTTGAAAAAAAAAGTGGGGAACAACTAAAAGGTAATGTTGATAAGAAGAAGAAGGTTCAGATGGCATTTGAGAAAAAAAAGAACGAAGAAACTTCAAGAAGGGAGGAACCTAATGAGAGAAAGCATATGCTTGCTCTACCTTTCCCCCAAAAGGTATATAGAGAAAAGTTGGACAAGCAGTTTGAGGGACTTTTGGATGTGCTGAAACAGGTTGATGAAAACTTACCATTCATAGAAGTGGTCTCACAAATGCTAGCTTTTGCTAAATTCTTAAAGGAGATCCTTATTGAGAAGAGAGAAATAATGGAGACCTCCGCGGTCAAGCTCAGAGCATTGAAGCACGACATTACAAAATAAACTCCCACAAAAGAGTGTGGAGATCCATGGAATTTTACTATGTCTTGCTCGGTAGGAGCTAGTAATTTTGATAAATCCTTATGCGATTCTGGTGCCTCAATAAATTTAATGCCTCTATCTATATACAAGAAACTGGAGAAGGAGATTGGAGAGATAAGGTCCGCATCCATATCTTTGCAGATGACAGACCAAACAACTATAACGCCCGAGGGGATAGTGGAAGACGTGTTAGTTCGAGCGGATAAGTTTGTATTTCCTATGGATTTTGTAGTGGTAGGATGGAGGAAAACAAGGAGGTCCCATCATCCTAGGAATACCATTCTTAGCGACGGGCATAGCTATATTAGATATACAGGAGAAAAAACTCATGATTAGAGTGGGTGGGGACACTGTGACTTTTAAGATGGATGTACCCAAGGGGTCTCAAAAGAACAAATCAATTGTGAGTGTTGAATAGAAAATAAAGCGCTCGGAAGAGAAGGCTACAGTGAGCGAGAAAGATAAGTGTGGGGTGTACCCAAAGAAGGCCGAGAACAAGATGTCTACATGGATATGTGCATTAGCTCGGGCGCGAGGAATGGAGCCTGATTTCAACTCAGACCCCAACTAGATGTTCAGGAAAGTTCCTTTACCTTATGATTTTTAATTACGTGTCATGGGGACATGCCATAAATTAAGGTGTGGGGTGAGGGATATTTTGTATGTATGTATATTAGTTTTATTAGTTAGAGATGGAAAGAAAACATAAAATATTTAAAATTTTCAATTTTTTGCGATGATGGATATTATCGACAAATTTCTTGAGGGATTAAATTCGAAGGCAAAAGACAAAAAGATTTTCTTTTGCTAGGTAATGTAACAAGTCCCCCTTGGTTTTTCTTTGTGCTGCAGTTCTTTTCCAAGGGTTTCGTTTGAACCAGGTTTAGTTAGTTTTTATTTTATTTAGGAGTAGGAAACCTTGAACTATGATTTGAAAGAAAGGAAATATCTCTTGACTTTATTATGCCATGAGAATAGTGATTGATTTAGTTGTGACACTTGGGCTTAGTTTTTGACTCATGTATAAGTACCTCAAATTGTATGATCTTAACTGTGCTTAACTGCTTTAACTAGAGTGTCTTGATGAGTCTGATCCTGAGTGAGTTATGTCCCATATATGTGTGAGGTTTTACTGTATTCTATGAATTGCATCGGATGTCTAGAACTTGCCCCGTGTGTTTGAAAAACGAAATAGTACTTTTATTAAGTATTGGAAATGATATAGGCATTTCTTTGTTTAGCCAGATATATGGCTTTACCCACGTTATTAGTGTGTATTTTAGTTAACTTCTTTGAGCCTGTAATCTTGTTTCTTTGGCAACCACATTACAACAATTACCCATTTGTTTTAATTGACCATTTATTTGAACCTTGTACTTCTCGTGAGCACTTGAATTTGTTATTAATTTTGTAAAAGTTAGAGTGTAGGGTGTTGGTTTTGCTTTCGAGTCGAACTATTGAAAAAAGGAGAATGGTGCACTATTTTGAAAAAGTAAGAGCCACTTGAATTGAAAAAGAAAGTGAAAAATTATAGTTTTATTGTTGTGAAAAATATTTCTTGATAGTGGTGACTCTTGATGTAATTGTGCTTAAAGAAGTAGGGAGTTAATGTATATTGATGTGAAGTTCGAGTTATGGTTTGACATAAGTGCGGGGTTTTGAATGGCTAATTGTATATTAAAAGTTCATCGGGAGGTGTAGTCGCTCCTATATCTAAATGTAACCTACCCTTCTCAGAGCCTACATTACAATAAATTAATGTCCTACTTGATCCTTGATTGAATGAGCGTAGTACACGACGGGCAAACCTATGGTACGACATTTGTGGCATATGAATGTTGTTTCTGAGAGTGAGTGAATTCTTTCTATCTTGAGTTCCTAATTGTTCTTAAATTTTGTATGTGGAACTACTCTCTATTGTTGTGTGAGGGCACTTGAGTCATGAAGGAAAGGTAATGTCGTTGACCTATGTGTTAAAGTAAGTAAGCGGGTTGTGAAAACTGCGTTGTGCTTTTGAGTCAAATCTTGAGGCGTGCATGTTACGGCATTGTGCTTAATCTGTTTTAATTATTCTTAGTGTGATGAGTCAGGAGAGTTGTTTAAAAAGGTCGTGTCTATATAAAGTGTAGTTTAATTGCTCGAGGACGAGCAATGGTTTAAGTGTGGGGTGTTGATGGTAGGCTATAATGACGTGTTTTAGTCATTTATTGCACTCTAATTCACTCCACTTTACTTGTGTTTGAGCTTTAATTGGTAGTGTTTACACTTATTGTGTTTTTTATATCTTGTAGGAGTAATTCCGAACTATGTAGATGTTATGCATCTAATTCGAGCTATTTGGAGCTTTGAAGACAGAATAAAAACCCAAAGGATTAAGACGCGATCGTGTTCGGGGGTCGAGGACCATGTCTAAACATCAAAAATCGAGGAAGAATCAACACATTGAGAATTTTGCACGGCTACAGCGCGTGATGCGCAACAACAATGTGTTTTGGCTATTGATGAATTTTGTAAGCTCTGTGCTAAGTTCTGCTAATGCCCCACGTGGTGCGTCATCCCATGCAGTGCGCGTGTGTATTTTTTCCAGAGCTATTGTCCTATTTTGGCTAGGAAAGGGTGGTTTCGTTTGGGCCCGACCCTACTTGGTATAAATGCATAGAAAAACGTTATTTTCTGGACTTTTGACATACTTTGGACCCAAGGAGGAGTTAGAAGAACAGAAGCACAAGGATTTCATCATTCCTTCCTTTCTCAAGTCTCGAGTTTTGATTGAATTTATGTTTCCTATACTTTAATTATATTTGTGACAAATTTCTCCATGTCTATGGAGTAGTTCCCTTTAGGGTTATATGGATTTGGTGTATTGATGATTGTTTGTGGATTATAACTCTAGTTTTATGTATTGAAGCATTTTTGGATGATTTAATTGTTGCTTCTGTATTCACTAGTTCATGTAATTGAGAGAGGCATAACTTGTGATATCTTTGCATTATATAGTTGGTTAAGTTCATAGATTCTTCTAAGTAATAGAAAGAGGCTAGTCGAATCATTGATTAAACCTAGCTAGGAGAATAATCAAAAGAGGTTTTCCTAAAGATGAATCCACTACGCATTCGTGCATATCTTCATAGTGCTTAATTTAGTTCATCTTGTAAGGTTGATATTTAATTGAGAGAGGAGTTTCTACTAAACCTTTGAACTATCAATAGAGTGAATTCGAGAGACTCACTTGAACGTTAGAAGTGAATAATCTAGAGTTACATCCCGAACAATTATCTTGCACCTATCCTATTAAATCCTATTTTTTCCCACTGATAACCTTATTTGCTTATACCTTATTTCGATAGTCACTAGTCAATAGCCTTATATTCTGAGTTAATTTTAGTATTAATCATATAAATCTCAAATGGTTGATCCTGCTGGATAGAAATCAAGCTAGCAACTACAAGAATACTCTTTAACTCCAATCCCTACAGATACGATATTATACGTTATAATCTTCGATTAGCGAGCATAAATTAAGTGTGTTTGCGCTCGTTTACGGGATTGAGTTAGTGGAACATTTTCTGTTGTCGGGAGGTTTATGCTAGTCATGATTCCGAGTGGAGGATGGGATCCTCGTGTTCTTTGTGGATCGATATGTTTGGACCCGGCTATGTGCCGCGGTGGAGTTATGTTACGATGCGATTCATTATGGTTGTTGTGTGTGATTTTCTTCTTCCTTGAGGGATGGATTCAGAGTATGGTACCGATGGGGAGTTGTACCTGTTGGACTTGTCAGATAGTTCTCTCATGTATTTCTCTTTCCATCTTCCAGTTATATTCGAGTTGTGGTTATTCGGTATGGATTGCGACGTATGTGTCTAAGTGGAATTTGGTGCGACTTGTCGCTTGGGTGAGTGGTATGAGTTTCCAAATGTTTCTTACTTCATTTACAGTGTTATGAAGGTTTGGGACAAGGTTCTAGCCGATATGACGTTATTTATCGGTGCTGGGTTTGGTAATGGGTAGCTACTGTGGTTGGATATGTTGCTATGGCGTGTGAGCAATGGATTACGTCATGTGGTTATACCTTGTGGGGAAATTTATGTGTTTTTGTAGTTGGTTGAGCTTGATACAATGTGTATATGTGATAATCAGGTTTTGGGGGAGGATGGGTGTAGAAATTTTGTTCTAAGGCTTATTAGTTAAGGTTGAAGGAACAATCTACAGACGAGGTGGTTTTGACGAGCCTATGTGGGTTGAGGTGATGTGGCATCACCCATGTGTATGTGTATGGTAATTTCGTCCAGTGATTAGATGGCATAGGAACGACGCTTGGCACATTCGAGGAGGAACATTTGTTTAAGAGGGGGAGAATGTAGTGACCCGACCAGTCATTTTGTGTATTTGAGCTTTGCTTCCCTTTTGAAGCTTTTTGTGTCTGTATTTGTGGTTATGTGACTTGCAGGGATGGTGGGTTTGGTTCCGGGAGGTTTTGGTTTGATTTGGAGCGCTTTCTTGATTTGGAAGCTTATGTTGGAAATATTGATCGATGTTTGACTTTGGTGAAAGTGACCCCGGAACGGTGTTTTGATGGTTCCTAAAGGTTCATTTGCTGATTTTTGATTTAGGCGTATGTTCGGAGTTGGATTCGGACATTCCTAGGTGTATTTGGCTCTTTTTAGCGAAAGTTGGCAATTTGAAGGTTTTGAAATTTCCTCAATTTGACCATGATTTGACTTTGGGGCTATTGGGTTCGAATTTTCTTTTTGGGCTTGCAATAGGTTTGTTTGTCATTACTGACTTTTCTCTAAAGTTTTGTGTCATTCCGAGTTGGTTTGGTAGGATCAGACGCTTATTTGTGTTTTTGGAAGTTCTTGAGTTTCACTGCGATTTCTATGTATTTTGGTGCTCCATTTCTGGTTTCATATTTTTATGATTCGAGTGTGCAGGAGAGTTCGTATGATGTGTACGTACCTGTGTTGATGTTTGGTGTCAAGCCCCAAGGACTAAGGTGATTTTTCCGATGTGTTTTGCGGTGGTTTGATCGTTGCTTCAAGTTGTTTATGCTACAGACCTCGCATATGCAGAGGTCTATTTGCATTTGCAATGCCCGCGATTATTAAGGCTTGATCACATTTGCGAATTCAGACTGCTTGGGCGAAACTCGCAAATTCGAGTGGTTGGTCGCACTTGCGACAGCGTTGTGAGCAGGTGGAACCTCGCTTTTGCGAAGGGATCATCGCATTTGCAATTGTGGATGGGAACAGTGGACTTCACATTTGTGGAGTTCTTGGTCTCTTTTGCGAGAGTAGTTGACTTCGCATTTGCTAATTGATGGTCGCATTTGCGACATTTTCTTAGGCTGGGCATCTGTATTTGCGGAGGTCGAATTTGCAAATCTCTAGTCAGAAATGCAACATCTACAACAGATCATATAGTTGGGATTTCAGGAATTAGCTACATTTATCCTATTTTTCATCCCTAGACTCGGTGAGAGGCAACTTTAGGAGGGTCTTTTCATACAAAGCCATTGATAAGTGATTATAACTAAATTTTAATTATATAACATGATTATTTATGAGATTTAACATCTAAATCATGGGATTTGAAGAGAAATTTTGGGGAATTTTTACTATGTTTTAAACAATAAAAATTTTAAATTTGAGAGTTGAATTTGACTCGGATTTGAAACAAAGTTCATATTTGGACTCGTGGGGTTATGGGTAGTGAAGATCTATCCTTCGACTCGGGTTTTGATCGGGCGGGCCCGGGGTGGACTTTTGGAGGATTGTGTAACGATTTTAACTTTATTAATTGAGATTGAATTCTTTTCCATTGTTTGATATTATTAAGTCATTTTTGGCTAGATTTGAGCCGATCGGAGGTGAATTTTAGAGGAAAAATATTTTTAGATTATTGATTGAGGGCTTTTGAGGTATGTATCTTGCCTAAACTTGTATGGGGGAATTACCCCTTAGGCTTTGTCTTAATTCCTTATTTGTGTTATGTGAAACGACGTATACATGTGGTGACGAGTGTGTACACTGCCGTATGTGTGATTTATGACCATTTGACCCGAGGTTGTTATATTGCTTTGCTTTGATTGTGAGATCTATGCTTTACATGTATTTTGTGATGACCTGGCCGGTCGTCTCATGAGTTATCGCTCTATTTCCCCCATTTTTGCTTCTTTATGCTTTGTTATCCGTGTTTTGGTGGTATCGGGTTGGTCGGATTGGATTCGGATTGGTTTTGGTGAAGATTGAGACACTTAGTCTCTTTTAAGGAAGTTTAAGTTGAAAAAGTCAACCAGATGTTGACTTATGTGTTAGAGGGCTCGGATGTGAGTTCCGATGGTTCGGTTAGCTTCGGGAGGTGATTTATGGCTTAGGAGTGTGATCGGAATGGGTTTTGGAGGTTTGGAGTAGATTTAGGATTGAATTGGCGAAGTTGATATTTTGGTGATTTTCGGTTGATAGGCGAGATTTTGATATAGGGATCGGAATGGAATTCCGAGAGATGCAGTAGCTTCGTTGTGTGATTTTCGATGTGTGTGCAAAATTTCATGTCATTCGGACGTGGTTTGGTTGGGTTTTTGATCAAAAGCGGAATTCGGAAGATTTTTAGAAACCTAGGCTTGAATCCGAGGTGTTTTGGTTGATTTAGTGTTGTTTGAAGTGTTTTGATGATTGGAACAAGGTAGAATAAGGTGTTGGGATATGTTTGTGCTTTTGGTTGAGGTCCCGAGGGCCTTAGGGTGATTTCGGATGGCTAACGGAGGAAATTGGATTGTGTTGCAGCTGCTGAAGTTGCTGCTTCTGATATTTTCGCACCTGCGGTTTGGGGACCGCAAGTGCGGCATCGCATATGCGATGGATTGGCCGCAGATGTAGATTCGAGGGGAGAAGTCAGGGACCGCAGATGCGGTAGAGGGACCGCACCTGCGGAGTCCCACATGCGGCGAATGGACCGCAGATGCGGTTTTGGGTCCGTTAAGGGTTTTCCGCAGATGCGGAGGAATGACCGCAGATGCGGTACCGCAGGAGCGGCTATTGTGCCGCAGATGCGAAAAGGACTGGGCAAAACATATAAGTTATTTCATTACGCGAGTTTGAGCTATTCCACCATTTTTAACTTCGGCTTGAGAGCTTTTGGACGATTTGGAAGGAGGATTTCAAGGGAACTTCGTTAAGGTAAGGATTTTGGAGCTAAAACACAATTCTATGGTAGTATTTCACGAATTTAGGGCTGTAATTAAAGGAATAAAAGGGCAAAAATGGAGGATTAGGGCTTGAGTTTAAGAGGCCTTTAAATGGGGATTTGAGGGGTCATTTGGACTACGATTTTAGTATTTTTGATATGTATCAACTCGTGGGGAGATAAGGAACCCGTTGGTGTGAAAATTTCTGAATGTCGAGATGTGGGCCCGGGGGTCGGGTTTCGGTAATTTCGGGATTTGTGCCCTTTAATGATTGTTTTTGCTTGGGCTTTGTTCCCTTAGCATATTTTGACGTCCTCGTTCTGATTTTGGATAGATTTGACGCGCGTGGAGGCCAATTTGAGGGGCAAAGGCGTCGCGAGCTAGAGATTTAGCCGGTTCGAGGTGAGTAATGATTGTAAATGATGTCCTGAGGGTTTGAAACCCCGGATTGCACATCGTAGTGCTATGTTGAAGTGAGACACATGCTAGTTGACGAGCGTGGGGTCGTACACTATTGGGGATTGTGACTTGGTTCTTCCCGGTTGATGATTTTACCGCGCATTTGACTAGAACTTATTTGATATCATTAGGATTTGGCCTGGACGCCATATTTGGGCTTCGTGCCAACTATTTGAACCCTTCGGGGCTTTTTATTGACATTTCCTCACCGTTTGGTTTACTACTTGAACTCAGTCATGTTATTTTTTACTGCTTTACTACTCAGCTATTTTTACTAAGTTTTGAGACTTAAATGATATTTTAAATGATGTTTTGGGCTGAGAAACACTGTTTTACTATTGTCCGAGGGGCTTGTGAGGATTTTTGACTGAGTAAGGTCGATGGCCTATGTTGTGAGGACACATTGATACTGATTTGATGCCGATGGCCTGAGATATGTACGCCACGAGGTGGCTTTATTGATATGAGGCCGAGGGCCTAGTTTGTGATACCACGAGATGGCTTGTCATTACGCTTGGGCCATAAGGGGCGCCTCCAGGAGTTTGCACACCCAACTGAGCGCGGGTACCCATTGAGTTGTGAGATTGAGCCCGAGGGGCTGGTATTGTTCTGAGATGTTTCCCGAGGGGTGGATTTGTGGTTACTGTGCCCGAGGGGCGAGCTTCTATTTATTTACTGTACCTTAATTATCTGTCAGTTACCTGTTTATTTGTTGGGAGAGGATTTTACTTGGCTTTTCACTGGTTTACTGTTTTTAACTGGCTTTACTGATTTATTATAAAATGCCTTGTGCCTTACGTGTTTTCTTACTTTCAGTCATTATTTACGTTTATTACTCACTGAGTTGGAGTGCTCACTTTACTCCCTGCACCCTGTGTGCAGATTCAGGCGCATTTGGTCTCGCACCCGAGTGCTGATTCCTCCAGATTCAAGCGGGCTTTCGGAGATTACGAGGTAGCTGTTGCCGTCCGCAGCTCCGTGTCTCTACTCCTTTATCGTCTCTATTTCCTTTCAGACATTGTACTAGATGGATTTATCAGAATTCTATTATGACTTTTAGATGCTCATGACTAGTGACACCCCAGTTAGGGTTGTGTATGGGTGAATCTTCCGCGTATATATGTTATTTTCGACTATTTCGGATTTATTTTATCATGATTAAACTGTTCTTAAATGCTTATCTGTTGAAAATTTGAAATGGGAAGTGTCGGCTGGCCTTGTCTTCACGAGAGGCGCCATCACGACTGGGTTGGTATTTAGGGTCGTGACAAGTTGGTATTAGAGCCTAGGTTACATAGGTCTCACGAGTCATGAGCAGGTTTAGTAGAGTCTCGCGGATCGGTACGGACACGTCTGTATTTATCCTCGAGAGGCTGCAAAACCTTTAGGAAAACTTCACATTCTTGAAATTCTTATCGTGCGAGTTTGTTGATCCGAGTACTAAACTTCTGTTGTTCCATTCTCTCACAGATGGTGAGGACGCGCGCTACCAGACAGGGTGGACGACCACCAGTGCCACCAACTGCGGCAACTAAAGGCCGAGGACGCGGTCGTGGTCATGGTAGAGGCAGAGCAGCGAGGGCAGCACCTGCAGATCCACGAGCTGCCCCAGTTCAGGACCAGGTTCCAGTTGTGGACCCTCCAACAGCACCAGCTCAGGCACCAGCTGTGCCTATTGTGATTCCGGGTCTTTAGGAGGCCTTGGCTGAGATCTTATCAGTTTGCACTAGCCTAGCTCAGGCGGTTTCAGCCACTACAACTGCAGCTACTTCACAGGCCGGGAGAGGCAGTCAGACAACCGCCGCCCGCACACCTGAGCAGGTCGTGCTGGGACTTCAGACGCCGGGGGCACATCCAGCCCAGCCGGTCGCAGCTGCTCAGGACTATGTAGTTCCTGTCATGCCAGGGGATGAGCAGAGTAGGTTGGAGAGATTTGGGAGACTTCAGCCTCCGACCTTCAGCGGAGCAGAGGGCGAGGATGCTCAGGGCTTTTTAGACAAGTGTCAGAGGATGCTTCATACACCCGGCATTCTGGAGACCAGCGGGGTCGCTTTCACTACTTATCAGTTTTCAGGACCTGCATTCACCTGGTGGGAGGATTTTGAGAGGAGTAGGCCTGTTGGTGCAGCACCCCTTTCTTGGCAGCAATTTTCCGTTCTCTTTCTGGAGAAGTATGTACCGCAGTCTCGCAGAGAGGAGCTGCGTAGATAGTTTGAGTGGTTGTGTCAGGGAGACATGACCGTGTCACAGTATGAGTTGAGATTCTCTGAGTTGGCTCGTAATGCCATCTGGTTGGTCCCGACAGATCAAGAGAGGATCAGGAGGTTCGTCAATGGTCTTACTTATCAGCTCCGTATTCTTATGACCAGGGAGAGGGTGACTGGTGCTACCTTCGAGGAGGTTGTGGATATTGCCAGGGAGATTGAGTCCGTCCGTCGCCAGGAGCGAGAGGAGAGGGAGGCCAAGAGGCTTCGAGGATCCGGTAGCTACAGTGGTGGTCCTTCGAGGGGCCAGTTTCAGCACGGCAGAGGCCGACAGTTCCGTCATGGCCAGTCTGATCGCTCAGGTTATCGAGGGGCGTCATCGGGTCATGGTTCCCACAGTTCACACCAGGGCCATTCTTCACTTAGTGCCCTCCCAGCTCAGAGCTCATCCCGCGCTCCATCTGCTTAGGGCTCTTCTACGCCGAGTGCATCCGCTGGTCACTCCGGTGCAAGGGGTTCCCATCAGTCCCCTTCTCTAGCACCTAGGAGTTATTACGAGTGTGGCGAGATGGACCACATGTGGAGGCAGTGTCCCCGCCGTGTTGCTAGTTCATCCCAGCAGAGGGGTCAGTCATCAGCTTCAGCGCCAGTTGCTCCACCACCACCAAGCCAGCCAGCTAGGGGTGGGGATCAGTCAGCCAGGGGTCGCCCCAGAGGGGGAGGTCAATCAGGGGGCGGTTAGGCCCGTTTCTATGCTCTTCCAGGCAGACCCGATGCCATTACTTCCGATGCTGTCGTTACAGGTATTATTTCAGTCTGCCACAGTGATGCCTCTGTATTATTTGATCCCGGTTCCACCTATTCTTATGTGTCATCATACTTTGCTCGCTATTTGGGTACTCCTCGTGAGTTTCTTGCTTTACCTGTTCATGTATCTACCCCGGTAGGCAATACTGTTGTTGTAGACTGTGTGTACCGGTCGTGTGTGGTGACCATTGGGGGTCTAGAGACCCGAGTTGATCTTTTATTGTTGAGTATGGTGGATTTCGATGTCATTTTGGGCATGGATTGGCTATCTCCGTGTCGCGCTATTCTGGATTGTCATGCTAAGACAGTCACATTGGCTATACCGGGTGTGCCACGGATCGAGTGGCGTGGTGTGACTGATTACGTTTCTAGTAGAGTGATCTCTTTCTTGAAAGCCCAGCGTATGGTTGGGAAGGGTTGTCTTTCGTATCTTGCCTTTGTGAGGGATGTTGGAGCTGAGACTCCCAGCGTTGATTCTGTCCCAGTTGTGAGGGATTTCCCTGATGTATTTCCTGCAGACCTGCCGGGCATGCCACCGGATAGGGATATTGATTTTGGTATTGACCTGGTGCCGGGCACTCAACCCATCTCTATTCCGCCGTATCGTATGGCACCAACGGAGTTGAAGGAGTTAAAGGAGCAGCTTTAGGAACTCCTTGATAAGGGGTTCATTCGGCCTAGTGTGTCACCTTGGGGTGCGCCTGTAAAGCCCCGGAAATTTTCGCTAAGTAATTTAGGATTTCGTGGTGTCACATAGGCTTATTATAATACTTTTATGTGCTATTAACATGGTGTACATCCATTGGATTTGGTAAATATGTGTATAAGTCTTATGGTAAGTAACTTGGGATCCAAGGAAAGGCCTAAGTCTAAGAAAAATTGGAAAAGTCCATAATAGGCTAAAATTCCCAACGATCTTGCACTAGTCCATACTTTGAACGAGCATATCTAAATATCTATAAGGTTTTAGGTGATGGATAACCTATAAATTAAATTTCTTCGAGTCTAGTTTGCTACGCTTCAAACCGTTCGTCATTTGGACATTCCTACACAAAGTTATGATCAAATTACCAAAAGCTGGAAAAATGCGATTCTGCGTGAAATCTGCAATCGCAGATTTAACTCTGCGGACCGCATAACCATTCTGCGATTGCAGAATGGTCGCAGAATGAGGTAGAACAGCCCAGTTCTGGGCAACGAGTTCTGCGACGAATCTACGGCCCGCATACCCATTCTGCGGTGGATTCTGCGGTAGCATACTTGACATCGGAGGGTTAATTTTCTAATTTTTATAACCCGACCCCATTTTAATATATAGGCTTTAGGGTTCATTTTGGGGTCATTTTCTACTGATTTTAGAGAGAGGTGAGAGCATTTTAGAGAAAGAAGGAGGAACCCAACATTTAAATCATCCAATCTTGCATCAATCTTCAAGAATCAAAGATTCCAATCACAAGTTCTTCATCTAAGAGGTAAGATTCTATACCCTAGGTTTTAATTTCGAGTTTGGAGTATAAGATGGGTCATTAAGGTATGATTCTTGGGCGTATTAATATTGTATACATGCATGTTCAACTTAGGTTTATGGGAAGATTGTTTAACATAAATAAGTAAAGATTTGGTTGGGGAATGAAGGAAAACCTTGAAAAAAGAGACTTGAGATTAAAATGCTCAACTAGTATTTGATAAAATGTTCAAATGAGCTGAAACCATGAATACCTTTCTAATTTGTGTTCAATTTTGTTATGTCTCAAACTAGATTGTAATTGCTAGAATTTTCGGAACGTTGTAGTAACTTAAGGAAAGCTTAAACGAGGTATGTATGGCTAACTTTAACTCTTGTAGAATCCCCTTGTTGTGACGAGCATACGGTAGTGTACCTTGTATCAAAATATGTGAATTGATTGCCTTAGTTGATTTCCATACCACCAAGTTATATGTGATTGTGAGAAGTGATTTGATGTGCCTATCTTGTTATGTGCAAAGTTTGTAAAAGCTTGAGGATGTCGACATGGAAGTATGTGTTTACTTATGTGAACTATTTGTGAATTCTTGTGATTAATGTGCCTTGAACGTTGTTGGTTAAGTCATACGATATGATGGTGCAAGTAAATGGAAACAAAATCAAATGTGGGTGTGTGATTATGAAAGTGTTATGTGGAAAGAACTGAGAAACAAATGATGGAAGGAAATCGTAAATGATGCACTTGGAACAACTGTGGTAATAACATATTTGGCTTGTTGTGGGTAATTATTGTGGTGACTTTAATTGCACATGAGTTGTTGAATATGATGAAATGGTATTTATGGCTACGGAAATTCTTGTGAATTGTTGTGGCTGTTCTTTGAGATTTGTTGTTGTTGTTCTTGTGAATTGTTGTTGTTGTTGTGTGTTGTTTGTGAATTGTGATTGTTCGGTGGGATCGGATTGCGCGCCGCAACACGAAGTAATAAGGTGTGGGTTGTGGTGATAAGGGTGGCCGAGGTAATAAGGGTGGCCGAGGTAATAAGGGTGGAAAGTGATCGAAATCACTATTGAAATGAAAATATGAGAAAATTGTAAAATCATTGATGTGATAATGTTGAAGGGGAAAAGGAGAGATTGTGAAACTTGTTTGGCTTTGATTGTTTCTTTCACGTGCATTTGATCGTTGATTTTATTGATGTCTGTTACTTGTGTGTTATTTGATTTTACTTAGGGTGAAGTTTGTTTATACATACCAGTACAATTCAAATGTACTGACGTTCCTTTTGCCGGGGGCGCTACATTCGTGTTATGATTGTAGGTGGTTCTATAGAAGGTACTCTAGTCCACCGACAGTGGCACCTTATCCATTTTCCGTCAGCTGTATTGGTGAGCCCCTTTCCTCTCGGGGCCCTGTGTGGCTCATGCCGCTCTTCTTCCCGGAGTCTTATTTTGGTATTTTTGTAAGGTATAGCCGGAGCCTTGTTGCCGGCATTTTCATATTATTCTTTAGTTGTAGTTAGAGGCTCCGTAGACAGGTTGTGGGTAGTGTCGGGCATGGGAATTTAAAATAGAAATATTGATGTTTGGAAATGATGTATAAAACTTCTAATACCTTTAATATTGCAAATGAAGTTGCTAATGAAAATGAAATGGAAATCGCTAATGATATGTTTATAGAGTTTGATTAATGGAGTCCATCTCCTAGTTATTCATGAGTTAGATTGGGTAGAATGAGATCTAACAGGCTTGCTCGGTCGGGTTTACTCGGTTGAGCGCCGGTCGCACTCCTCAAATTTTGGGGCGTGACAAACTTGGTATCAGAGCCTAAGGTTTTAAAGTGTCCTAGGATGTCTCGGAGCCGTGTCTAGTAGAGTCCTTCTTATCGGTGTGTTGTCGACCACATCTATAAGTTGGAGGCTATTCAGACATTTAGGAATTTCACCCTTCTTTTATACTCCAATCGTCCAATAGAGCTCATGTTAGGGAGCTAATTTCCTCTCTAAGTCTTATTCTCAAGATTGGTAACCTTGATGCCATAATCCGCGAGTCCGAGTGGATTGCCCAAGGGCTTGTTAGGAGAATGTATTGAGATGTGGATAGATTGGTAAAACATATCGCTAAGAGGGGAGTGTCCTTGTCCCTATTGATGTCTCTGCACCATCAGATCATATGGTATGTCAGTATGTTACCGACGTATGCTAGAGATGTGGAGTCGAGGGGTATCGATTAAGCTATTGCCCTATCAACCTAACGTCATTAAGTGAGTCAAATCAGAATTTCTACTCAATGTGTATGTAAATCCCTATTGAAGAGTTCTCATAAACATGGTCTTAGCAAGGTGTTGAGTAACAAAACATTACGTGTATCAACTCTTCGAACGAGATGCACTATTATGAATCTACTCTATTATGAATCTTCTTATTTACATTCTTGTGGAATTAAGTTCTATAATTATGCCCTTGAATAGAGTTATAACTCTAGGATTGATACTTCCCACTTGCTTTTCCACAATTCTCACCAAGGGATTATATCCGACGAATTTCTTACAGAATCCATTTATTTAATTGGACAAAATCTACTCGCTTGTGCCCCTACATGCACCGTCGTAATATTTACCTTTGTGGTGCCAAGTTCCATGCAAAGCATCCCAGCGTTGTGATCCTTCTCGAGTCACTGTTTTACTCAGTTGTGTATATGGATTATATGGTTTGAAAAAAAGTCAATCTACTCTCTTGTGAATATCATCATGAAAGTTTCTCACTGCCTAGTAACATAAGAGCATACCTTAACACCTATCAATTGAGAACATGTCAACCGAAATGGTCACCGTGCGCATAAAGTCTCTCTGAAAATTTGGGGATCCTCTCATTCCCGTCATAGGAAGATATTGTGCCTCCATAACTTTCGTGTCTTCTTGGGACATCCCGTAGTAGGAAGCTCACCTTGTCCTGGTATTCTAGTTGCTTGTGGCATGGTCGTATATTGCAGTTGGGAGCTAATATAGCAGAAATATGTCCAGCTCATAACAAATGTTTATCTTCTCTTTACACCTCCAACATGTGTTAATTGTCTCAAGTAAAAATCCATGAAAAACTCAGTATGAACATCTGCAAACCCTCCATGATTATTCCATACTATCTCATTGGGTTCTCATGTAACTTCAAGATTCATTAAGGGTTGATAGCCTGCCACAATTGCCGAAATTGAATGATTTCTTTTCGATAATGGATTATCTACACTTGTGCTAGTCCAACGATATGCTTATCAGTCTTAGTCTCGCCTTTTGGTTTTGGGTTGGCCAATGAGAAATACATCTAGTAACACATTCGTATGTCAAAACCTTTCTCTCAGTCAAGTCTTATAGCATCTCCCCATATGGCTTGTAATAGCTGGTTGTATAGAAGTGTGTTGTAATGCTTATTATGAAGTTGAGTTTCTAGACACAATTGAATTTTTGAATTCTAGAGATATAAATAACGTGACTTCATATAAAGATCTTCTTTCAAAAAATAAATAAATAAATAATCGCTTTGTATTGCCACCATTCCTAGTGGTTACAATGTAGAGATTAGTTCCATAAGGCTCTCTCACTTCCTGTACTTTGTCTTGCATCATGTGTTGTTTACTCGTAATCTTCAATATCATCTCAATGTCTCAACTAGTTATCCAACTATATGATATGATTTAATTAACCTCACTTTTATGTACTCTACAAGCGCCCCGAGAGTGGGCAAATTTCTCCTTTCCTACAGACTTCTAATGTATTCAACTTGGTTTAAGCTCGTTGGTTCCAAATGGTGCTCATTAGTTTTGCCATCCTACTATCTAATTCATCTGATAACTCTCATTGTAGAATTCATTTATGTTTCATGGCATCAAAGAGGAAGTCTTGTAGCATTAAGGATGAGGACATGTTCCTTTTGTTAGGATAAAAAGATATTGCTCGCACTTCTTATGAGAGTTTTTCCTAAACAATCATCTACCTGCTCCACTTGTCCATGTGACTAGATAACCCAGGTTACTTCTCCTCGATAAATGCATTAAGACGTCTCATTCTTTCGAACTTATCCATGTGGGCACTTTGAGGTCTTGTTTTATACCAACTCGTAATGGTTTTAAGTACTTCCTCGCCATTGTTATCGATTTTCTAGGACTACGAGGGCTTGTCCCATGGGTTTCAAAAGTAATGATTTTCCTTTAAGCTCAGGCTAAAATTTCCCTGATTTCTAACCAAACGGTTAAATCCATCTTGCCAGATAAATCATCAAGTAACAAAAGACAAAGAGTAGTACACATTAGAACAACACAAACAATATCACATAATTATGTATGACACACACAAGGAAATCATATGCACCAACAAGAATATTCTCTTTTCATCAACAACACGCCACAAGACAATAACATATTATTCCCACAATCTAACCCTGAATCTCACCGCGTGTGCACAAACAATAAAGAAAATTCCGGCTCGTTTTGCCACACGCGTATTAACAATATCCACCTTGTCTTGCCACATGCAGAGAAACCCAATATACAAATATAACTTGCCTTACCTGCCGCATGTGAAATATCAACAGTAACAATAGCACCATAGGAAATCATGTGAAAACATTCGAACAATCCGCCCAATCAAGATGTTCCATTAAACACGACAACAGAACATGCCAACAATTGTCATCAAGACATAAAACTCACAATGTGACGACCCGACCGGTCGTCTTAAGAATTTACGCCCCGATCCCCTATTAACTGTTTTCCCCAAGTTTATTTCTGCTATTTTGATTCGCCTGGGCGTTTCGGTTTTGAGTTCGAAGAGTTTTGGGATACTTAGTTCCCAAATGAGAGCTTAAGTCTTTGGAAATTTGACATAGTCGGAACAGTTGAAGACGGGCCTCGGAATGGAAATCCGATGGTTTCGTTAGCTCCGTTGAGATTCTTGGGCTTAGGGGCGTGTCCGGAGTGTGTGTTTGGAGTCTGTAGCTGATTTAGGCTTGAAATGCCAAAAGGTCGAATTTTGAAGTTTCCGGTTCGATAGTGAGATTTTTGATCGAGGGTCAGAATGGAATTTCGGAAGTTGGAGTAGCTCCGTTAATGTTGAATGTGACGTGTGTGCACAGTTTCAGTCGTTCGGACGAGTTGATAGACTTTTTGATCGAAAGCGTATTTTTTAGAATTATGGAGTTCTTTAGGCTTAAAATCCATGGTTAATTCGACGAGTTTCGATGTTGTTTTGGGTGTTTTAAGGATTGGTACAAGTTTGGATAGTGTTTGTGACTTGTGTGTGCCTTTGGTTGAGGTCCGGAGGCCTCGGGATGATTTGGATGGTAACTGAAGATTTTGGAATTTAAGCTTCAGCTGCTGGTTTTGTCATAACCGCCACCTACGGTTGGGTTCCCGAGGTGCGGACACTGCAGAAGCGCTATGCGGCCGCAAAAGAAAAGATTTTCGGTCACTCTTCCAGGAACCGTAGATGTTTGTACATTTTCCACAGAAACGCGACCGAAATGCGGTATATTTTCTGCAGATGCGTATATTTTCCGCAATGCGAAAATCCATGGCAGAATGTTTTTAAGTTCAGAACATGGGACTTCCATTTTTACAAATTGGAGCTCGGGAGCAGGCGATTTTCGAGACATTTTTGGAGGAAAACAATGGGGTAGTGTTCTTAACTTAATTTTTGGTTAGATTACTTGAATCTGTTACAAGTTGGCATTGAATCTTGTGAATTTAGTTGGAAAAATTAAGGAAAACCCTCTCGGATAGATTTTTGAGGGATTTGAGGGGTCGAAATATTTATGGATTTGGATAATTTTGGTATGGTTAGACTCGTGAGAGTGCGAGGCTTCTGAAAACATAAATTTTACCCGATTCCGAGACGTGGCCCGGGGCGTTTTGGTCATTTTACCTAATTTTGGGTATTATGTCACGCCCCCAAATTCGAGGGACATGACCGCGCCCGACCAGGTAGCCCCAGCCAAGCGAAGCCTAGATGCCTTTCCTAACCCACATGTTACCCCACGTTTTCCTTACTCAATATGCCAAGGATTTGCCAAATAATTAATTAAGAACACTTTTTAATTTACAAAACACATACATACTTACATAATAAGTTAGTGAAATCACCAACTCGATTACCAACGTATGAAAACACGGATTTACACAAATTTCAACACCCACATCTACTGTTATACGGAGCCTCTAAAAGTACAACAGATAATATAGTATTGCCGTAACAAGGCTCCGGCTATACCCTACACAAAACTCAAATAAAACTCCGAAAAAAACGCGGCCTGAGCCACGCAGGCCCCGAGAGGAAAGGGGCTCACCAAAAGCTGATGGATGGACGAAGGGGAGCTACGATCGGTGGACTGGAGTACTTAGCACGTGATCCACTACAATCATAACACGAATGTAGCGCCCCCGGCAAAAAGGACGTCATGTACATTTGAATTGTACTGGTATGTATGAAAAAACTTTGCTCCAGTAAACTCGAACCTAAGCCAAGTAAGTACAGTAATAAGAGCGACAATCAAATCACAAGGAGGAACAATAAGCCAACATATACAATCTTTCCTCCACAAACAAGCATGTAATTGTAATGGAAACAACAATCAAATCCACAAAGAAGAGCAATTCAAACCAACAAATTTACAATCTCTCCTGATCCCCTTCCATATTTCCGCATTCAATAATTTCACAATTTGTTCATAGTTCATTTCAGTTAGCGATTTCGATCGCTTTCCAACCTTATTACCTTGGCCACCCTTATTACCTCGGCCACCCTTATCACCACAACCCACACCTTATTCCTTCGTGTTGCGGCGCGCAACCCGATCCCAACCGAACAATCACAATTCACAAACAACACAACAACAACATCAATTCACAAAGAATAGCAACAACAATCCTCAAGAAACAACAACAATGACCCTCAGGAACAACACAAACAATTTACCCGAACTTCCATAGCCATCAATACCATTTCCATGATTCCACTACTCATATGCATTGATAGTCACGATGATAATTCCCACGACAAACCATATATGTTGCTACCACGGTTATTCCGAAGCACATTCAATTCCCATTTCCTTCCATTACTTGTTTCAACAGTTCTTACCACATAGCACATTCACAATCGCAAATTTGTTTATTTCTGATTAATTGCTCAATATGGCGAAGGCACAACCACAATTACTCAACCATACCAATCACAGGAATTTCACAAACAAATCACGTAAGAAATCCACATACCAAGCCACTCAAACACCCAAACAAAGTAATTTTACAAATTCAAAGTTAGCCATACATACCTGGAGCCGAGTTCCCTTTTTAACTTTTATTTCCAATTCACCAAATGCGTCTAGCAACGTTCAATCTAGTGCAACAAGTTAACGCGCGTATAGACTTAGAAAAGAAGTTCACAATTCTACTCAAACTTATTTAGGTTACCAACCCATCTTCGCACCATTCTTTTACTCCTACTCAATACTCTCACTAGGTTTTCAGGCTTAACAACACATCCACAATAGACAGAGCACCACAATGTATATATCAACAATACTAATCTCAGTATTACAAGCACTACATTATCATAAGGATACCAGAACATGGACTGCAGAGTTTTAGATCAAAACACCTATATAGTACCTTTGAAGTTAAAACTAATTGATATTCAATCAAGCAAAAAAAAATTATTTTCCTTCCACGACACTTTCAGTCTTCCAGATGACCTTCTCAACTTAAAAAGCTCTATCATGACACATTTCTCGAAAATAATTTATCAATCTCCCAAAATTACATAACAAGGATGACAGAATAACATCTTCGCATGAAGTAACTATCCATTGACTTTACCTTTAATAATTTCCACGGTACAATTATCATTCCACCGATATATTGCAATTCAGGTAACAACGACAACCCATCAATTCCATCACATGCATCATACCATTCAAGAATGTCATTTCATAGTAACCAAAACAATCATGTGTTCATAATAGTCCTTACCAGTCATTAATGTAAATCATAAATGTGTTTTCATCAACAAGAATATAATTTCATTTCAATCAACAATCCATTATGAAGTCAAGCCACCGATTGATCTTGCCAGTAGTGCATTTCATATAGGATATTACCATGATCATATAGTTCAACAAATCAATTCACACCCCTCTTTTACACTACCTTCTTTAGACATAAACAATATGGAAACACAAAGTACGTGAGGAACAGTTACAGGGAATATCATACTCCTAGTGCAACCTAATGTGGAAATTACACTTATGTTACATTTATTATCAACTCACATAACATCTTTAGGGGAAATATGGGGAATAGCTTGTTCACCCTCCAAACTCTAAATCTCTAGGCGAACACTCACACTAAACCCTTTATGACCTTCAACAATTACTCTTAAGATGTGTATATCATAAACTGACCATAAAATTACCTATCCAATATATATGTGATCACACTGTGAAGCTTCATCTTTGACTTGTCTGACTTACAATACCCAATGGATCTAATACAGTGAGGAAGAACAGAGTTCAAGATCAGGCTGGAGTTATTCAGGAATCATTAATGTGCTGGCAGAGCATTTCATGAGGTTATATGCTAAGAGACACAGAAGGTTACTACTAACAATACTGATGTGGTTAATTATTGTGAGGACATCAATTATTAGACAAATAAGTCAAAGGGGTAACTCATACATTGGCAATAGGACCATTAATGAGGAATACTCAAGTACGTGAACCACTCGTTTTCTAGAGTGTAGGGAAAATCCGTTTATCAAGAATAAGAATACTCTTGGAACCTTGAATGTGATATGGGTTTTCAAAATACATGCACTTGAATTATACTCTTGATATTTACTTGACACATGGAATCTATGCCACAAGCCCGTGAGGATGAAAAGAAGTTGAACTCTTATGGAGATTATCAAATTTCAGACAGCTTAACCCTTCCTGATAATTGATCACATATGAGGGAACTAAAGATACGGCCACTTGTCTTCCAAATCCAATATGCTCATGATATGTGCAAAAACTTGAAGGCATTTAATCTCACCCCTTTCTAAAGTAAAACCACATAGCTCGGATATCTAAATGTTGGGATGAAATCATGTATTGGTTAGAGGCGTTCATGATGCTCCAGAAGAGAGACAAATGTCACTCCTATCCACCCAAAGGGTGTGATACCAAGGGTAGTAAAACTACCCTCACATTAAAATGAATATAGTCAATTATTCTAGAAGTCGAGTGAGAAGAAGGCCACGTAACCCATCCAAATCCGACCCATTTAAGACTTTGCAAAAAAAAGGGGATGCACTTTGGTA
>NC_031996.1:38389092-38533289 GCF_001879085.1 Nicotiana attenuata | reverse complement strand
TGTCAAAATTAATGTTGAAAATGCGGTCTATTATGCGATCGCATAACCAATATGCGGACCGCATCATCGTCGCATAAGTTCCTCAAGGATCTGTGAAGGTCAGTTCTGCGATGCACAATGCGACCGCATAACAGGAATGCGGACCGCATTCCTGTCGCAGACCCAAATAGATTGATCAGGGTTTTGGGGGCAATTCTGCGGTCCAATCTGCCAATCGCATTTCAGTTCTGCGATCGCAGAATGCGACCGCAGATCTTGCTCGGGCTTCTATTTTCTAAATTTAATACCCGACCCCCTTTTTAATAAAACACCCCCAGCCCCTCATTTTTAACGATCTTCCGCACAAAATAAGAGAGAGGAAGAGAGGGTCTTGAGAGAGAAAGTCATCATCTCCAAAATTTGATTCTTCAAAACCATCTGGGCCGGGAAATTTCGAGCTTATCTTCATCCCCCTTTTCTTGCAGGTAACATCCCTAACCCTTTTCAGTGAATTTCTGGTTTGAACTAGGGGGGGGGGAGTCTCATGCATTGGTCTTTGAAAATAGTGGTTGAACTCATACATGCATGTCATTCTATAATCTAAAACCTAGTGAGAGTAATTGGGTGGGAGTAAAAGATGGTGCAAAGATGGGTTGGTAACCTAAAAAAGTTTGAGTAGAAATTGTGAACTTCTTTTCTAAGTCATACGCGTTAACTTGTGCACTAGATTGACGTTGCTAGACCATTTGGTGAATTGGAAATAAAAGTTAATAAGGGAACTCGGCTCCAGGTATGTATGGCTAACTTTGAACTTGTAAAATCGCCTTGTTTGGGTGTTTGAGTGCTTGGTATGTGATTTCTACGTGATTTGTTTTTGAAATTCCTGTGATTGGTATAGTTGAGTGATTGTGGTCGTGCCTTCGCCATATTGATGCAATTAATCAGAAATAAACCAAATTTGCGATTGTGAATGTGCTATGTGGTAAGAACTGTGAAACAAGTAATGGAAGGAAATGGGAATTGATGTGCTCGGAATAACCGTGGTAGTAACATATGTGGTTTGTCGTTGGAAATTATCGTCGTGACCTATCAATGCATATGAGTAGTGGAATACATGGAAATGGTATTGATGGCTATGGAAGTTCATGTAAATTGTTGTTGTTGTTCCTTGAGGGTCATTGTTGTTGTTTCTTGAGGATTGTTGTTGTTATTCTTTGTGAATTGTTGTTGTTGTTGTGTTGTTTGTGAATTGTGATTGTTCGGTGGGATCGGGTTGCGCGCCGCAACACGAAGAAATAAGGTGTGGGTTGTGGTGATAAGGGTGGCCGAGGTAATAAGGGTGGCCGAGGTAATAAGGTTGGAAAGCGATCGAAATCGCTATTGAAATGAACTATGAACAAATTGTGAAATTATTGATGTGGAAATGTGGAAGGGGAATCATGAGAGATTGTAAACTTGTTGGTTTGATTGCTCTTTCTTTGTGGATTTGATTGTTGTTTCCATTACAATTACATGCTTGTTTGTGGAGGAGAGATTGTATACCTGTTGGCTTAATTATTCCCTCCTTGTGGATTTGATTGTCGCTCTTATTACTGCTACTTACATGCTTATGGTTCGAGTTTACTTGGAGCAAAGTTTGTTCATACATACCAGTACAATTCAAATGTACTGACGTCCCTTTTGCCGGGGATGCTACATTCGTGTTATGATTGTAGGTGGATCCGTAGCAGGTACTCCAGTCCACCGATCGTAGCTCCCCTTCGTCCTCCATCAACTTTTTGGTGAGCCCCTTTCCTCTCGGGGCCCTGCGTGGCTCAGGCCGCTTGTTTTCGGAGTTTTATTTTTGATTTGTGTAAGGTATAGCCGGAGCCTTGTTACCGGCAAATACTATATTATCCTGTTGTACTTTTAGAGGCTCCGTAGACAGTAGATGTGGGTTAGAAACTTGTGTAAATCCGTGTTTTCATACATTGGTAACGAGTTGGTGATTTCACTACTATTATGTAAGTATGTATGTGTTTTGTAAATTAAAAAGTGTTCTTAATTAATTATTTGGCAAATCCTTGGAATAATTGAGTAAGGAAAACGTGGGGTAACATGTGGGTTAGGAAAGGCATCTAGGTTCGCTTGGCTGGGGCTACCTGGTCGGGCGCCGGTCATGTCCCTCGAATTTGGGGCGTGACATAATACCCAAAATTAGGTAAAATGACCAAAACGCCCCCGGGCCCACGTCTCGGAATCGGGTAAAATTTATGTTTTCAGAAGCCTCGCACTCTCACGAGTCTAACCATACCAAAATTATCCAAATCCCATAATATTTCGACCCTCAAATCCTCAAAAATCTATCCGAGAGGGTTTTCTAAACTTTTCCAACTAAATTCACAGATTCAATGCCAAAACTTGTAACAGATTCAAGTAATCTAACCAAAATTAAGTTAAGAACACCTACCCCATTGTTTTCTCCAAAAATGTCTCGAAAATCGCCTCTCCCCGAGCTCCAAATTTGTAAAAAATGGAAGTCCCATGTTCTGAACTTAAAACATTCTGCCCATGGATTTTCGCATCTGCGGAAAATATACCGCATCTGCAGAAAATATACCGCATTTCCGGTCCCGTTTCTGTGGAAAATGTACAACATCTACGGTTCCTGAAGAGATGACCAAAATTTTTCTTTTGCGGCCGCATAGCCGCTTCTGCAGTGTCGCACCTGCGGAACCCAAACCGTAGGTGCGGTTATGACAAAACCAGCAGCTGAAGCTTAAATTCCAAAATCTTTCAGTTAACCATCCAAAATCATCCCGAGGCCTCCGGGACCTCAACCAAAGGCACCAACAAGTCACAAAACACTATCCAAACTTGTACCAATCCTTAAAACACCCAAAACAACATCGAAACCTCGAATTAACCATGGATTTAAGCCTAAGAACTCCATAATTCTAAAAAATACGCTTTCGATCAAAAAGTCTATCAAACCTCGTCCGAACGACCTGAAACTGTGCACACACGTCACATTCAACATTACGGAGCTACTCCAACTTCCGAAATTCCATTCTGACCCTCGGATCAAAATCTCACTATCGAACCGGAAACTTCAAAATTCGACCTTTTGGCATTTCAAGCCTAAATCAGCTACAGACCTCCAAAACACACTCCGGACACGCCCCTAAGCCCAGAATCTCAAACGGAGCTAACGAAACCATCGGATTTCCATTCCGAGGCCGTCTTCACACTGTTCCGACTATGGTCAAATTTCCAAGACTTAAGCTCTCATTTGGGAACTAAGTATCCCAAAACTCTTCGAAACTCAAAACCGAACGCCCAGGCGAATCAAAATAGCAGAAATAAACTTGGGGAAAACAGTTAATAGGGGATCGGGGCGTAAATTCTTAAGACGACCGGTCGGGTCGTCACATTGTGAGTTTATGTCTTGATGACAATTGTTGGCATGTTCTGTTGTCGTGTTTATGGAACATCTTGATTGGGCGGATTGTTCGAATGTTTTCACATGATTTCTATGGTGCTATTGTTACTGTTGATATTTCACATGCGGCAAGGTAAGGCAAGTTATATTTGTATATTGGGTTTCTGCATGTGGCAAGACAAGGTGGGATATTGTTAATACGCGTGTGGCAAAACGAGGCAGGAATTTTCTTTATTGTTGTGCACGCGGTGAGATCAGGGTAGATATGTGGGAATAATATGTTATTGTCTTGTGGCGTGTTGTTGATGAAAAAGAGATATTCTTGTTGGTGCATATGATTTCCTTGTGTGTGTCATACATATTATGTGATTTGTTGTGTTGTTCCTAATGTGCTACTCTTTGTCTCTATTGTTACTTGATGATTTATCTGCCAAGATGGATTTACCTAATTGGAATTATTATCTCATATTCTGTTGAGTTATTAGTGACATAACAGATTGAAATAAAAGGAAGTTTTTATCATGCTTTGCTTTATTTGATACTTGATGAATTCTTCTTGAACGTGTTATTAGTGATTGTCACGAGGTCGTTCTCGTGTTGTTGTGGTATATGTTGAGGCACGAGGTCCTTGCCGTGCGAGGGTGACTTATAGTGTGGCACGAGGTCTTTTCCATGAGAGTGTGATTTATATTGTGGCACAAGGTCATTTCCATATGAGTGTGATTTATATTGTGGCACATGGTCTTTGTCGTGCGAGGGTGATTGATAATGTGGGCACGAGGTGCCGTGTGTGTGTGATTCTATTCGATGGCTCATTATCGGAATGGGACCTTTATTTGTTCTAAATGGGCATCACTTAATTTGATGAGATTACAGTTATTGCTTTCTGTTATTATTCCTTTTTGCCAATTTTTTATATTTTTCACAGGTTATTTGATTAGTGAGTGTCTTGACTTGAACCTCGTCATAACTCCATCGAGGTTAGTCATGATACTTACTAGTACCGACTGTGGTGTACTTATACTACACTTCTACATATTTTTGTGTAGATCTAGGTGGTGGAGACAACGGATCCAGGCAGTGAGAGCTTCTTGACGGTGAGGATTCATGGTAGAGCTGCTTTGATTGTCCCAGTACCTTGGAGTCATTTCCTTATATTTATATTGTCAATTCTCTATCCGAACAGTATATTATTTGAGTTATTTCTATGTATTCAGCTAGAGTTCATGACTTTGTATTATCTAATCTTGGAGATTTTTTTGTGATTATTGTCGTGTTGACTTGTATCACCTATATTTCCGTATTTATATTAACTCCACTTCATAATATCATGTTGTTATTGTTTTTACAATTCTAAGTGATCGGGTTACCTAGTTTTAGAGACTAGGTGCCATCATATGGTGGGATTTTCGGTCGTGACATAGAGGGAGTTCCGAAAGTTGGAATTTGATTTTAAGGATTGTAAGCTAAGGTTGCAGGAAAAATCATCAGATCGGATTGTGTAATGGGCTTATATGGTTTGAGATGATGTGATATCACCCATGGATATGTATATGATTACCTATCAGTGATTTGGCAGATTTGGAATGACTTTTAGAACGTTCGAGGATGAGCGAATTCTTAAGTGGGGGAGGATGTAACGACCCAACCTATCATTTTGAGATTTAGCATTTTGTTCGACGGTTTTGTGTGTATGGTTGGTTATGATGTATGAGATGTTCGGGATATAAGATTTGACTTTTGATCTAAGATTTGACTTTTGATCTAAGATTTGACTTTTATGTAAACAACCTCTGAATCAAGATTTGATAGTTTCAATTGATTCGTATGGTTATTTTGGACTTGAGCGTCTGTTCGGATTTGAATTTGGATGTTCTTAGAAGGTTTTTGCTCTATTTGTCGAAAGTTGGCAATTTGAAGAACTGGAGAGTCCATAAGTTTGACTGGAAGTTATCTTTGGTGTTATCAGAGTTCAGTTGTGGTTTTGAGACCTTGCATAGGTTCATTTAGGTTATTGGTTTGTTGGCTTTCGTGATCGCGGGGCTTAGACGCGATCATATAGAGCATTTTCTGGGAAAGCAGCATTTGTTCTTCGCGAACGAGAGGCTTGTGTCGCATTCGTGAAGGATATTTCTAGGCAAAATACATAAGTTGTTATTTTAGGGATTTTTACCCATTCTTTCACATTTTGAGCCCTAGACTTCAATAGTGGCGATCTTTCATGGAGATTTTTATCCAACCCAAGAGGGTAAGTGATTTTTAACTAGTTGTGATTATATTTCATGAGTCTTCATGGATTTTTATACCTAAAACATGAAATTTTGAATTTTTTTAGGGTTTTTGTCTACACATTAAGAGAGTATATTTTGAGGTTTTGACTATCAATTTGGACCAAAATTTGGGAACCAGTTACATATCTGGACTCCGCAAGTTATGAGTCATCGAATTTTGGTATTAGTTCTGGATTTCGGGGAAGCGAGCTCGGGTTTTATTAACTTTTGGGAATTCATCATATATCGAAGCTTTATGGTTTGACATCGCTTCATATAAAATTGTTTGACTTCCTCGGATGATGTTGGGCTGGCATGATTAGATGCCTATAACGAGGTTTTAACACAATTTAGGATTGAAGCTAACACGGAAAGAGGTAAGTCTCTTGGCTAACCTATTTAAGATCGAAACTCCTACGATTTGACTCGATTACTATGTCTTTAAGGTAGTGGGGATAGTATATGCAGGGTGGAGAGCGTATATAGACGTAGAATTGAGATACTTTATGCCTTCTCTTGATTATGTTCTCATCCTATTTCATGATTTATTTAGCCTACATGACTACACTCGCTCTCTTATTCATGATAGATGCCTAGATTTTTAATTATTAATGAAGGTATGGTGCTTACACATAATATGTTGAATTGTTTGAATCATACGTAGTCATATAGAAATTTCATGACCACATAACCGCATGATTATTATTAAGTCCTTGTGCATATTATATCTATTAATTCTTAGGCATATGGATACATATTATATTTGGATACTTGTTTTGGACAGAGATTAAGGCAAGAAAGACAAGATCGTGCAATTGAAATACAGTTACTGCACAGGACACGATGAGCGAATATTTGATTTTAAGGGAGCTATCAAGCTCCATTTTGCACTTGGATAAGGATTGGTCCCTCCGGAGTCAGGTAGTTAACCATGTTACTTTGGGCTTTGTGAGCATGGTTGATACATGCATTGTGTATCAAGTCGATACATGAATTTTGTATCGAGTTTCATCGATATATGGATAGGTAACGATACTATAGGCCATTTTGAGTACTAGCTCCCTTTTCTGTGTTCTGAAAACATTCATAGATCAACTTGATAATTTATGACTTGCGTTTGTTGTCTGTGTCAATTTCCGCAAAGTTTATTTGTGAAATTTTAATGAAAATATGATTTTTTACATTAAAAATGACTAAAGTTGACCGTAGTCAACATTCCTGTTAAACAGCCTCGGATCGGTATTTTGACGATTCTAGTGGGTTTATATGTTTACTTTGGACTTGTTCGCATGTTTGGTCGGGGTCTCCGGTGACCCAAGGTCATTTTGGTACATTATGTGCGAAGCTGAAAAATGAGTTTTAAACTTGAAAATCTTGAGTTTTGATGATCAATTCTTGATATTAGATGTTATTTTGATTATTTGAGCTTATGAGCGAGTTTGTACAATGTTATTACACTTGTGTGGATGTTCAGATTTGAGCCCGAGGGGCTCGGGTGCGTTTCGAATATGTTTTGGATAGTTTTAAATAGCTGATGTAGCATCTGGTGTGGTTACTCCAGAGGTCTCGCAAATATTAAAACCTATTTACAAATGCGAGCTTTGCCTTTGCGGAGTCAGGCTCGCATTTGTGAATGGGGAATGGGAACTGAGCGCTTTTCTTTTCCTAAGTCGTGGTCGCATTTGCGAGCTAGAGGGCATCACATTTGCAATCAATGTGTCGCATTTGCAACTCAAGGATGGACTGAACTACCTTTTCAAATGTGAAGGATGCATCACTTTTGCAATGAGTGGACATTGCACAAATGCAAAGTTTGTGTAGCAATTACGACATCTAAAGGACTCAGAGGTTGTACCCTTTTGCAAACAGTGTTTTGCTTTCGTGAACATCGCAATTGCGAACAGGAGTTTGCAATCATGATATCTTCAGCTCGGTAAAATGTGGGATTTTGGGACTCAGCTCATTTTACACCATTTGAGAACCCTAGACTCCAAAGAGGCGATTTTGGAAAGCAATTTCTTTCCAAATTTATAGGTTAATAATCTTAACTTGATTTTGTTCAATTTCAATGGCTTTTTCATCAATTTTATCACTAAACTAGGAATTTCAAAGTACAGATTAGGGGTTTTGGGTAGAATTTAGGAATTTTGCAAAATTGATATTTAGAACTCAAATTTGGTCGGATTTCCAAACAAATCATATATTCTGGCTCAGGGGTGAATGGGTAATCGGGATTTTATCTTAATTTTGGATTTTGACCACGTGGCCTGATTTAACTTTTTGTTGATTTTTTAAATTAATTTAAAGATATGGTAGTTTCTAAAGTTTGTTTTGAGTACTTTGAACAATATTTGACTAGATTTGATTGGTTTGGAGGCTTATTCTAAAGAAAAAGTCGTATTGGATTGTTCATTGTGTTCTGAAAAGATGTAAGTGCCTTGGTTAACCTACCTTTGAGGGAAATAGGGTAGAATTGAGTCTATTTGCTATGTGATCTATGTGTTAGGTGCAGCGTATATACAAGGCGACATGTGTAGATGTGTTGGCCATGGGATAAGCTTGCACGTAGAATTAGCCTTACTTGTTCCATGTTATTTTTGTATTGTTGCTTCCCACTGTAGATAGAATGTTTAATTCTTTAATTTCTCGTATTCATTTATTTTCTATGTTGATACTATTGAGATATTAGTGTTGAGATTCGCAGAATTATTGATTAGTTGTTGGTGCTATTTGTTGGTAGATTCTCATATGACGAATTGTGTTCAAATACTATTGTTCGTGTTGAATTTTGCTTCCCCCTTGCTTGGTAGTACATTATACATGACTGCTTGGTAAGGAAGAGTGAAGTGCGTGAAGGGTTTTCGATGCTTGTGAGGAAGAGTGATTGTGCACAAAGGATGTTTTTGTGCCTTATTTAAATATTAATATTTTTGCTTGAGTGAACGTGAGGATATGCATGATGGGTATTTTCGTACAATTATTATTATTTTATCAAGTGAGGATGAGAGTAAAATCATGAAGGGTGATGTCGCACAATTATTATTATTTTATCATGTGAGGATGAGAGTAAAAGTAGGAAGGGTGATGCCGTGAAACATTGTTGATTTCATTGCTCTTTACTTTGACATTGGGAATGTGGACTTGTCTTTGTGGTTTCATTATATACTTTTGAAGGAGGCTTACTCTGTGACACTTCTAATTTTCGTTTCCGTTTTATGTCCCTTTACTTGTGTACTTGTTACCCCTTCTACTTGTCATTATACTGTTGTTACATTTATACTTTATCTGTTACTTCATTACTTCTTGATATATAATTGCACAGGTTCATTGTAGGTGTCTTGTCTTAGCCTCTTCACTACCTTGTAGAAGTTAGACTCGACCCTTACTGAGTATATTGGGTCGGCTATACTCATACTATACTTCTTCACTTCCTGTGCAGATCAGAATATTGGTACCAGCACAGTCCCGAGAGGTTCTTAGAAGATACCGCGCATGTGATTCGAAGTAGAGTTGCATTCCATTTGCAAGCCTTGAGTCGTCTTCTCACTCTATTGTACTATTTCCATTATTCAGATATTGTTGTATTTCCTTCAAAACATTTAACGTAGTAAACTCTATGAGCTCATGTACTTGTGACTCCATATCATGGGATGGTTTGCGTTAGATGTTGATTATAGAATGATTATGTATATCATCGAGTTGTTTATACGCTTTGTTATTACTCTGTTGCTAGTCATATATTGCAATTCTTTTATATCTAACTGTTGTGTGGTGGCTTGCCTAGGAAGTAGTATTAGGTGCCATCACAACCCAGATTGGTTGGAATTTTAGGTCGTGACAAGTTGATATCAGAGCACTAGGTTGTATAGGTCTCACGAGTTATGAGGAGGCTTAGTAGAGTCTTGAGGATCGGTACGGAGATGCCTCTACCAATCTTCTAGAGGCTATAAGGCTTCAGGAGAACTTCACATTATTTATTTCTCTATCTTGCAACTTTGTTCTATCATAACATTTGACTTCTCTTATGCTCTCACAGTTGGTGAGGACACGTGCTTCGTCCGTCGGTGCTCAAGAGCCAGAGCCCTAGGTTACAGCCACTACAAGGGATAAGGGGCCAGGGCAAGGGCAGAGACCGAGGTAGAAGTAGAGCTCAGTCTAGAGCACGCACAACAACACCTGTTGTCGAGCCTCAAGTAGAGCAGGATGATGACATTCTGGATCAGGTTGAGCCAGTAGTACCGGCTCAGGTCCTAGAGGGTTTTATTGCAACCCTTGTGCATCAGGATGCCTGGTTGGTCATATGAAGAGTATGGCTCAGGCTGATGTGTTTACTTTGGAATGAGCCATTTCTTAGGTCGGAGGAGGAGTTAAAACTCCCGCTACTCATACTCCAGAGCAGATGGCTCCATGGATATCAAACCCCAAGAGTTCTACTAGTTTGGGTGGTTAAGCCTATTGTTGCTACACAGACCAAGGAGAGACCTGCGATGTCAGCTGATGAGCTTAAAAGGTCGGACATGTTGACCAAGTACTATCTCCCTCACATTAGTGGTACACCTTCTGAGGACCTCCAAGACTTCTTGGACCGTGGCCATGAGATTTTGCGCAACATGGGGATAGTGGAGTCCAACAAAGTTGACTTCACGTATTTCAGATGTATGGTTCTACCAAGAGATAGCGGTAGGTATATGTGTAGGGTACGCTAGCGGGACCACCTCCTCTCACATGGGTTTAGTATTCGCACATTTTTTTCGATAAGTTCATTCCCTTTACTCAAATAGTAAAGTTTTGCATTCGGTTCTAGAGGATTCTGCAGGGTAGCATGACCATTACTTAGTATGAGACTAGATTTGAAGATTTGTCACGACATGCAGCTATCTTGATCCCTACTAACAGGGAGAAGGTGTGAAGGTGCATTGATGGTCTTGCCTATGGAATCAGACTTCAGATGGCCAGATAGATCGGATCTGATATTTCATGCACTCGGGTAGTGGAGATCGTCAGGAGGATCGAGCGCATCAAAGTCCAGGATAGGGAGACGACCCCTGAGAAGAGGCCCCGTCATTTTGAAGGATTTAATTGTCCCTCGTCTGGAAGCAGGGGTTCCTTTGGTAGAGGCCATCCAATCAGGTTATTTCAACCAGCTCTACAAGTCACCCATGGTACATCAGGCAGCCACAGTACTTATAGATATCATCCCGAGCAGCTAGCATACAGTGCACCTCCAGATCTGATCAGTTCACCTGCGATATACAGTTACCAGGGTGGTTATTTAGGTCGATAGGGATAGCTCCAGGTCGGCAATCATGTCAGCTAGGGGCTTGTTATACATGTGGGTATCCGAGGCACGTTGCGAAGTTTTTCCTCAGGTCATAGAGTTGTATGACTTAGAATGGTGCTCGTGCTCGACCACCTACAAAGCCAGGTAGAGGACAGGGTGGAGGCCAGATAGTTAGAGGTAGAGGTTAGTGAGTAATAGGTCGTCCTAGAGATAGAGGACATGTTGGTGGGTCTTAGCTCCATTGTTATGCATATCCATCTAGACCTGAGGCGCAGTCGTCTATTGCAGTTATTACAACTATTATCTCAGCCTGTCTTAGAGATGCTTCCATGTTGTTTGATCTGGGTTTCACATATTCTAATGTGTCTTAATATTTTGCTTCGCATTTGAGTATGCCACATGATTTTATTGTATTTGATCGGGTATACAAGTCTTGTGCTATTACTATTAATGGTTTTGATACTGTAGTTGATCTTTTGTTGTTGAATATGATAGATATTGAGGTCATTCTTTTGTATGGATTGTTTGTCCCCGTATCATGTTACCTAGGATTGTCATGCCAAGACTGTGACTTTAGCCATGACGGGGTTTCCTTGATTAGAGTGGAAAAGGATCCGTGGTCACTCCACTATCAGGGTGGTTTCATATTTTAAGGCTCGGCGTATGATTGAGAAGGGGTGTTTGGCATATTTTTCTTATATTGGTGATTCTAGTGCGGATGTTGATAACACAAAGTTTGGGAGATCCTAGAACTTAAAGAAAATAAGTTGAAGAAATGAGGGAGTAGTAAAGAGATGCAACTGAATTGAGAAAAACAAGAAAAATAAACTAGATATTTGGAAATTCAAGGAAAGATCCAAGAACCCCGAGATTACGTTCATCTAGATTTTGACATGATACTAATGACAACAAGTTGGTTATGAAACCAATTGCCTTCACTAGAGGTAAGCTAATCAAGAACTAGATTAGGATCTTGACTTCTAGTTTGAATAACTTACGACAACAACTAGTAAAAGAAACTAGTCGCCTTGGAAGAACATAAAAAGAAATCAAAGATATCACAAGAAATAAAATTATCTTACTACCTTAAGCTAAGAACTTGTTAGGGTTGCTAGATATATATCAAAATAAAGTTCACAAAGGTTCAAAAGAACTCACAATAAAATTCACAAAGGAAGATCTTCGACAGAAAAGAGGAGATAATGCAGCAGACACAATTGCAAGGTGATTTGAGTCAAAGATTGACTAGTGTGTGCAGCAATGGTAAATTCAAAATACAGAACTTATACAAGAAAATGGTGCCAGAATACAGTAAAATTGCGTGGAGAGGAGTAATGCAACATCCAAGTGTGCATCCAAGGTTCAGGTTTATCTTATGGCTTGCAATGCAAAGAAGATTAGCAACTGTGGAAAGATTGATGAAGATAGGCATCACTGTCCCAGCTGAGTGCGTTTTCTGTAAACAAGCAAAGGAAACTTTTAACCATTTATACTTTGAATGCTCGATCACAAGCAGACTATGGGCTAAAATGTGTAAATGGCTGGGGTATACAAGGAATATAGGGGACTGGGAGTGTGAATTGATGTGGATCAGTACAATAGCAAAGAGCAGGAAAGGTATTAATGGCATCACTTGTTGTATTTTTGCTATGATGGTTGTTGTGATATGGAGGGAGAGAAACAGAGGCAAATTTGAGCAGAAGAAGTATGATGAACAACAGATTTGCAGGGAGATGGTCCAACATGTCCATGTACGAGGGAAGAAACAAAGCAAATGAAAAGAAGCATTGAAGCAGCTGAATTTTTTTCCTTGATATTGTATAGACAGTATATGTTACACCCCAAGTTTTCATACGTGAGAGTACGTCATAAGTCATTGATGTAAGCTCGGAAATGAGATTATATTTGGAAGCAAATAAAGTAAGTTAATCATGTTACCTTGGAGGCTACAAATATTTAAGATCATGAATAACAAGTACCAAGAGGGTTGGAAATCTTAGAAGCTAAACCAATTGAAGAAAATAAGTTTCATCAAAAATCGACAAGTTTGGAATGTTATAACATATTCTTTTGGGGTGAGACTAGGGTGATTAACATGATGAGGAGGTTAATTTATGAGTTATTGTAGTCGTATGATAGTCGTGTGTTATGTTTTTAAGTCAAACGAGTTATGGAACAAAGTTAGCAAACAAGTTGCATTTATAATGTGCTGAAATTTAGGTCAAATGTAGATGCACTTTTCTCCAAATATACTTGGAATCATGGGGTGTTCTACCTGCCAAATTGAAGATCAACGAGTCTAGTTTCTAAATCATTAAACCGTTCATCAATACGACATCGGAGTAGAGAGATATTCGCGTTTTCGCGAGACCGCGCAAGAAGCTCCCAATGGGACCCACTTAGGCGGTGGTCGACCTACTTCACTTTATAAACGATTTGGACGCCTATTTTTCACTTATTTTCAACTCAACTTCGTCTCCAAACTTCTCCTAACCCTTCTAAACAGATTCCACAAGGGTTTGAAGTGATTCCAAAGTGATTACACCATATTTCAACATCAAAACCTAGTTCTAGTGAAGAACAACACCTCTTTGAGGTTGTGTTGTCATTGAGGATTGTTGTGGGCTGTATTTGGATGAAATTCCAAGTTGTTGCTGCTGTCTAAGGTGTGTATAACAGCCTACTAATTGTGCTTAAGCTTGCTTGTATGTTGGTTAAGTTGTTAGGATGATAAACTACAAGATAATACTTGGATAACTTAAGTCACTTCTATGGTGTTGTATTGCCATTGAGGGTTGTTGTAAGCTGAATATAACTTGGATTTCGACTTGAAGTTACTATAGGAGGTAGGTATATTGTGTTCTTGCATGTTCCTAAGGTTATATTGATGTTGATTAAGTTAAATGGATGGAGTAGACATGAACTAGTGAATAAAGTTACTAATTGAAGATAGTTGGAGTTGTGGATTGTTTCCTTTGTTATAAATATATGCTATAAGGATGGAATCATTGATGAATGACTTAATTATCATGTTAATGATACTGTTAAATTAATGTAAGAAGTCTATAAGGGGTGATATGGGTTATACGGATTCCAATCGGAGCTTGCCGTTCGTCGTGAAGTAGTTGTGACTTGTTGTTGTTATATGGTGTCTTGTTATTGATATTTATAGGTTGCTGGACTTCCCTGGCTGTTGTTGTTGGTATATGGTATTGGAGGAGGCCCTTGTTACAAGGGAGATGCTGCCCGAATTTACGTAGACGAGCTACTAGCTTAAGTTACAGACTTAGCCTTTGTTCAACACTGATTTTGAATCTCCTTATGCTATGATAGATCGAGTTGACTTGCTTGAAGAGTTGCTTGGAAGGTATTAAGGACTCAACATGTTTAAGGTATGTTAAGGCACTTCCTTCTTTCTTTTGGCATGATCTAAAGTGAAATGAATATGCTATTTCATAACGGATCTACTCCTAGAACTAAGGTTGTCCATGTTGTTCTTTCCGTTCCTTGAATCCTACTGAGGTTCATATTGAGGGTATGGATGTCCATAATGTTCTTACGTCACTCCGAAAGGTTTAGAACGTGATTCCATGAGTCTAGCATGCATTATATATAGTATCTATTTTACTCTACCGAGCCGCGCTATAGTCGGCCGGGTATGGCACCTATTGTGCAATCACTGATCAGTTGGGTTTACCGAGCTCCACGTGGCCGGGTATGATTCTACCGAGCCTTATGATGGCCGGGTACGTTTTTACTGAGTCCTCTTTGAGGCCGGGTACGATATGACAATGATGATGCCCACAGAGGCGTATGTTTTTAAAAGTTTATGTATATATATGTATTATGCATTTCATGTCAGTAGCCCCCAGAGGCACTCAGATATTACAGGTTGTATCTCCTCTATCTCTCTTTACATTATTGTTCTGGTTTATGTTTTCCTGCCTTACATACTCGGTACTATATTCGTACTGACGTCCTTTTTGCCTGGGGACGCTGCGTTTCATGCCCGCAGGTCCCGATAGATAGGTTGACATTCCTCCTAGTAGGCTATCAGCTCAGCGAAGGTGTTGGTGTACTCCACTTGCTCCGGAGTTGCCTATTTGGTCAGTATGCTTTGGATATGTATTGATTGTATGGCGGGGCCCTGTCCCGACCTTTATGATTTTATGTACTCTTAGAGGCTTGTAGACAGATGTCAGGTGTATGGATACTTGTATGGCCTTGTCGGCCTATGTTTTGAGTTTACAAATGGTCATGTCGGCCTTATAGGCCCGTATGTCACATGTATAAGTTTGTATATCATGCTGGGTCATCATACGTTAAGTATTCCCTTATGTTTTATTCTTGTTATCTCATGAAGGGTTTTCTAGCTCATTTACCCATGATAGTATGATAAGAAAGATATGTTACGTTGGTACTCGGTTGAGTAAGGCACCGGGTGCCCGTCGCGGCCCTTCGGTTTGGGTCGTGGCAAACATGGTATCAGAGCAGTTCTGTCCTAGGGAGTCTACAAGCCGTGTCTAGTAGAGTCTTGTTTATGGGTTTGTTGTGCACCACACTTATAAGTAGGAGGCTACAGGGCATTTAGGTCTGTCACTCTTTCTTCTTACTCTAGATCGTGTAGTAGAGCTCAGTTGTAAGAATTCAAACTCCTAAATTCGACTTTAGTCGTAATACAACGGTACCTACATCCACAAAGACAGTTGGTAAGAGATTGCATGTGGCTGTGGAAGAGTTGAGTCAGAGGAACTCGATTTCACATCATGCTTATGATGAGTAAATGTGAGGTCTTCAGCAGATCATGTGTGTACTAAAATGTGTAAGCTTCTTAATAAGGAGCCTTAAGGCAAGGATATCTATTCACGAATATGGTGAAAAACCTATGAGGGATTCAGAAGCTAGATACAAGTTTCAACAAGTAAAAGAAGTAAGGTGGAGAGGGGTACAAGGCACCCAGTTAACGAAGATTATCAATATTTTCAAATCAGGCGGAGAAATATAAGCATTTTGGTACCTTCATCAATGACAGAGGTACGTACAATTGGCCAGACCCATCGCAGTTATGTTCTATGGGAGCTAACAAATATTATTTAAGAGAAGTATGGGATATCAGGATCCAGTTGGAGTTAGAGTAACCCAAAAAAAATTGTGGATGGGTTGTTATCACTAACTAATGTTTCCGAAAGATGGTGCAAATATGGTAGTAGATCTCCTTGTAAGACACCCAGAAGGTGAACTCTAGAGCAGTACAATCAGATATGAATACTGGAATATTCAAAAATTTCAGAAGATTGGCACTGTAATCCTAGAAGGAACAAATATTTACCTTAGTATGACTTTAGCCCCGAGTAAAAAAAATGTTAGGCATTCCAAAGAGCCAGTGAGATGAAGCTAGGGGAGCTAAAGGGGAAAGAACTTTTTGTTGAAGTTTTCAGAATAAAGTGATAGACAAAAAAAAAATATTATCCAGAGAATAAGAAGAAAGTAAATGAAGCATCATGAGTAAGATGTGATATATGGGTGATAACAGTAAATCAAAATATGACACGATGACAGAGTCTATAGTCAAGTTAAGGAAAAGAAAAAAGGTGACAGGCCTTAAGACAATAATAAAGTATAGGCCAAATGTCATATCCTCATTTCGAGAAATGAGTTGGTGAGTCCAACGCGATTACAAGAAGGCTAAGTTAGACCCCCTGTAGTAACAGAAATTATTATGGTCTTGTAGACAAGATAAAATCGAACATGAATTAGGGATTGGAGGAATTTCAGAGATCGTGCTCCAACAATAATAGAATAAACAACAGACGAATAACCTTTAAAGTTCATTTAGGAAATCGTTTGCCTAAAGCAAGCACTCTGAGCAGAGTTAATCTTAAGGGACCAAGTGTGCCAGTTTCAGTAGGTGACACCTTCGTGCGTAAGAAATTTAGTTATCCTTGGTACAGAAGGGTTACCATAAGGCAATTAAGGTTCATTGATAATGTGAAAAGACGCCAAAGATGAAGAGGTAAAACATCTATAGGTAGATCGTCGTAGTACTAAATCATAGTACTCCCCTAAAAGGGGAAATATGGTGTGATATGTTATTAAGTCGGAGTTATTGGTTCAGGTAACTATTGAATAGTAAAGGAAGAATGTGGTAGAAAGGCGAAACGAATGAGATTGTCTTTATTCAGATTCTATCGATATGTCGTGACTCCGGAAAGTTATGCAAGCACGACGCCGGGGAGAGGCAGTAAGAGTTCCCAGCCAGGATATTGTTGATAAATAAGTGTGAATAGACACTTGATACATTAAGAGCCAGTGCAAGAGGTAAGTTAAGACAAAGGACATATACCAAGAGAGATTACGCGGAGCATAGATATGAGAATTGACCAATGAGTAGTTAGTAGTTGATTCAGGAAGAGCCTAGTTATGGCTAAACAAGAGGATACAGACAAATCATGCAGATTGTGCAAGGTAAACGTAGTGAACCCCAACATAGTAAATTCAGTCTTGCAGATATGACATCGTAATCCCTGAGAAATATTAGATAGGAGTTGAGGTAGTTAAAGGTATCGTTTAAGTTTTATGAAAATAAGAGAGAGTGCCACTAAGGAAAAAATCAAAATTTGTGCTTAGAAGTAACCGTACGAGCATAACGGCACAAAGTTATGTAACTAAGGATTATTATAGGCGAGTAAGAACAACGAAAATTTCCTTCGGGTGTACGATATATCAAGCTCGCAACTTTACAAGAGCTAGAAGGTCTCCCTAAGTACTACAATGAAAGACTAGCTGAGAAAATAAGGAAGAAGGTTTCCACCTAAGCATAGTGAGCTAAAGAGTAAATAATCTTGTAACAACAGTCTCACTACAATATTGTATACACTCCATAATAAAGTGGCACCTATCATGGCTAATGAAAGGTAAAAATAAAAAAATAAAAAAATCAAAGGTGGTGTTTGAGATCATATGAGGTACAAGAAATTACAGTATTTGTGGGCAATAAGACAAGCCACAACAAGTGATAGAATGACCAGCAAAAGTAATTGCTTATATTTAAGGACAACTGAGAAGGCACGAAAGGAAATTTATGGTGCTAGCAAGTTTAAGGAAGGTTGCGAGTAGTATAAATAGATCGGTGTAGGTCCTAAAGTAATGTATTGTAGAGCAACAAGGTTTTAGGTAGACAGGAGTAAGGATGTGAAAAGGTGAGTGAGAAGGTGACGAGAATATGTATGTCCTTGGGATTAAACCCATCAAAACAAGGGAGCTGATGATTTCCATATGTAATAAAGAGCTCGGTACAGCCTGAATGAACACAAAGGAGTCTAAGACTAGGTGCAGTTAGAAGAGGTGGAATGCTGCCCTGGCAGTAGAATAAGGGTGTAATTGTGATTGATAAGAGGATGGCTCTTAGGCCTTTGATTGAGTAATGATTTAACGAGAAAGGGATTTTATTAATTGCACGGGATTAGAATACCCCCATAAGATGAATCGCATTGGGATGCAATGAAATATGGTTATTGAAGTATAGTATCGTCCCAAGGTGGATCGGACAAATCACTTTAGATATTCCCCGATTAGATGTGAGCCTTAGTGATAATGTATTACGTAAGAGGTTTCAAGTTATCAATGGTGGATTATAGATCAACATTAAGGTGAATCAATAATAGATGGATAAGAGTTCCAACATATGAGAGGAGATTATGATGCCATAATTTAGATGAACAGTAATAAGGAAGAATTAAATGACTTAGATTTATACATATAGGATAAGCAGCGAGAGACTAACCTGGAGTTGGGTAGCAAACCTCGGTAATAATAAACCGAAGTAAGTGTTATGGTATAAAATAACCTACCTAGATGTAGTAAATCTATAAGGATAGATATACAAGGCTATGAAACAAGATATAGCAATAGTCGTAAGTTCGATAAAGTACCAAGCGAAGAACTTTAGTACACCTATAGATGCCTAGAGGGACATCTTGTCATAGTTATGTATATGTTCACAAAGTGAGGCCTAAAGATTGGATAGAAGCTGGAGGGAAAAGGAGAGAAGAGTCGCATAGTCACACATACAAGTACACAGTTGTACATGATGCATGACAAAAGGTAACAACATTTACGAGATTGGAAGAATTCCGACCACAGGTCGTGGTATGAGAAAGAGGCCTAAAGGGGGGAATACCCTGGCCCTTGGATTTATTTACAGAATAATTTCCCAGATGTTAAGGACAATATTAAAATATTCGAAAGAGCTACAAGTTATGAGGCTGATAAATGCATCAGTCAACATTCGAGGACGAATGTTCCAAAGGGGGGAATGATGTTACACCCCAAGTTTTCATACGTGAGAGTACGTCATAAGTCATTGATGTAAGCTCGGAAATGAGATTATATTTGGAAGCAAATAAAGTAAGTTAATCATGTTACCTTGGAGGCTACAAATATTTAAGATCATGAATAACAAGTACCAAGAGGGTTGGAAATCTTAGAAGCTAAACCAATTGAAGAAAATAAGTTTCGTCAAAAATCGACAAGTTTGGAATGTTATAACATATTCTTTTGGGGTGAGACTAGGGTGATTAACATGATGAGGAGGTTAATTATGAGTTATTGTAGTCGTATGATAGTCGTGTGTTATGTTTTTAAGTCAAACGAGTTATGGAACAAAGTTAGCAAACAAGTTGCATTTATAATGTGCTGAAATTTAGGTCAAATGTAGATGCACTTTTCTCCAAATATAATTGGAATCATGGGGCGTTCTACCTACCAAATTGAAGATCAACGAGTCTAGTTTCTAAATCATTAAACCGTTCATCAATATGACATCGGAGTAGAGAGATATTCGCGTTTTCGCGAGACCGCGCAAGAAGCTCCCAATGGGACCCACTTAGGCGGTGGTCGACCTACTTCACTTTATAAACGATTTGGACGCCTATTTTTCACTTATTTTCAACTCAACTTCGTCTCCAAACTTCTCCTAACCCTTCTAAACAGATTCCACAAGGGGTTGAAGTGATTCCAAAGTGATTACACCATATTTCAACATCAAAACCTAGTTCTAGTGAAGAACAACACCTCTTTGAGGTTGTGTTGTCATTGAGGATTGTTGTGGGCTGTATTTGGATGAAATTCCAAGTTGTTGCTGCTGTCTAAGGTGTGTATAACAGCCTACTAATTGTGCTTAAGCTTGCTTGTATGTTGGTTAAGTTGTTAGGATGATAAACTACAAGATAATACTTGGATTAGCTTAAGTCACTTCTATGGTGTTGTATTGCCATTGAGGGTTGTTGTAAGCTGAATATAACTTGGATTTCGACTTGAAGTTACTATAGGAGGTAGGTATATTGTGTTCTTGCACGTGCCTAAGGTTATATTGATGTTGATTAAGTTAAATGGATGGAGTAGACATGAACTAGTGAATAAAGTTACTAATTGAAGATAGTTGGAGTTGTGGATTGTTTCCTTTGTTATAAATATATGGTATAAGGATGGAATCATTGATGAATGACTTAATTATCATGTTAATGATACTGTTAAATTAATGTAAGAAGTCTATAAGGGGTGATATGGGTTATACGGATTCCAAACGGAGCTTGCCGCTCGTCGTGAAGTAGTTGTGACTTGTTGTTGTTATATGGTGTCTTGTTATTGATATTTATAGGTTGCTGGACTTCCCTGGCTGTTGTTGTTGGTATATGGTATTGGAGGAGGCCCATGTTACAAGGGAGATGCTGCCCGAATTTACGTAGACGAGCTACTAGCTTAAGTTACAGACTTAGCCTTTGTTCAACACTGATTTTGAATCTCCTTATGCTATGATAGATCGAGTTGACTTGCTTGAAGAGTTGCTTGGAAGGTATTAAGGACTCAACATGTTTAAGGTATGTTAAGGCACTTCCTTCTTTCTTTTGGCATGATCTAAAGTGAAATGAATATGCTATTTCATAACGGATCTACTCCTAGAAACTAAGGTTGTCCATGTTGTTCTTTCCGATCCTTGAATCCTACTGAGATTCATATTGAGAGTATCGATGTCCATAATGTTCTTACGTCACTCCGAAAGGTTTAGAACGTGATTCCATGAGTCTAGCATGCATTATATATAGTATCTATTTTACTCTACCGAGCCGCGCTATAGTCGGCCGGGTATGGCACCTATTGTGCAACCACTGATCAGTTGGGTTTACCGAGCTCCACGTGCCCGGGTACGTTTTTACCGAGTCCTCTTTGAGGCCGGGTATGATATGATGATGATGATGCCCACAGAGGCGTATGTTTTTAAAAGTTTATATATATATATGTATTATGCATTTCATGTCAGTAGCCCCCAGAGGCACTCAGATGTTACAGGTTGTATCTCCTCTATCTCTCTTTACATTACTGTTCTGGTTTATGTTTTCCTGCCTTACATACTCGGTACTTTATTCGTACTGACGTCCCTTTTGCCTGGGGACGCTGCGTTTCATGCCCGCAGGTCCCGATAGACAGGTTGACATTCCTCCTAGTAGGCTATCAGCTCAGCGAAGGTGTTGGTGTAGTCCACTTGCTCCGGAGTTGCCTATTTGGTCAGTATGCTTTGGATATGTATTTATTGGTATGGCGGGGCCTTGTCCCGACCTTTATGATTTTATGTACTCTTAGAGGCTTGTAGACAGATGTCAGGTGTATGGATACTTGTATGTCCTTGTCGGCCTATGTTTTGAGTTTACAAATGGTCATGTCGGCCTTATAGGCATGTATGTCACATGTATAAGTTTGTATATCATGCTGGGTCATCATACGTTAAGTATTCCCTTATGTTTTATTCTTGTTATCTCATGAAGGGTTTTCTAGCTCATTTACCCATGATAGTATGATAAGAAAGATATGTTACGTTGGTACTCGGTTGAGTAAGGCACCGGGTGCCCGTCGCGGCCCTTCGGTTTGGGTCGTGACAGTATAGAAGACATAGTATTAGATAGATTTTGTCTTTGATATATGATGTATAGAGTTAGTAGTGAGTCAAAACTACTACTAGGACTAAATTGTATTCAATTTTGAGTATGAAATAGAAATATAACATTTAACTAAAAAAAAAAGAACTCACAATAATAATATTAATCTTCAATTTTGTGTCACGCCCCAACCTCGGGGAGCGCGACCGGCGCTAACCGAGATAACCCGGCTGAGCAAGCTTGCTAGATTGCCTTCTACCCAAACTTACCCATGAATAAAAAGAAGATATATTTCATTAATTAAACAATGAGAAGATCATGTGGACAACACTAATTCATTACCATCAGTTACTTCATTTTTAATTCTCAAAATACATACACTTTCATAGTTTGAAGTGGAACAAATGAGTCAAAAACAAATTACTAGTTTGACTTTCTCAGCACAAATATACAACGACACCATATCTACGGAGCCTCCAATAGATACAGAAGAACACTATGATAGTGCCGGCAACTAGGCCCTGGCTATACCTCAAAACATACATAAGGAACAAAATATGCCCGACCCCCAAATGAAGTGGGGATCACCAAGTCAGCTGGGAAGAGGGTGTGCCGCTGTCATCGATCAATGCTGCCTGCTTTGGAACCATATGCATCCATTAAATATGCAGCACCCCAGGTAAAAGGGATGTTATTACATATGGAATAGTACTAGTATGAATGACTAATCACCCTCTCAATAGAACAAGTAATAATACAAAAAATATCAATCATAGAATAAATGGGAGCCTCAAACAATACCAAAACATATGGGAGCAAGACAAGTTCTCAAGTAAATTTCCAAGTTTTAGGTTGGCATATCTTTAGTACCGATATATCACCGTGTCTTTAGCATGGAGTCCGATCACGGCCCAACTGGCTAGGCCGTATCACCCAAAGACACCCAATCACAATCTCAATCATTATCTCAATTACAATCTTAAGCACAATTATCATCATGTGTGCGGCATGGCGTCCGATCTCGACCCGATCGGCTAGGCCGTCTGACCAAAATGCCGTGTGGATCGACATCACCCTTCGCTAGAAATCATCTCATCAAAATTATGTGTAATAATCAAATCACATCAATCTCATCCCAAATAAGAAGAATAATCACAATCCACTCCTACACCGGCACGTGTACTTTTGGGGTTAGGTTATTTCAACCTATGCTTCCTCGGTTGTAACGACCCGACCGGTCGTTTTGAGCTTTTGTACTTTGGTCGCTAGTTCTCAGGCATGACTTGCCCCGTACGATGTATTATGACTGATTTAGATTGTTGGTTTTGGTTTTCACGGAAATCGGTATGAATTTGAAAGAACAGTCTTAGTTGAAAGCTTTAAATTTGAAAGGTTTGACCAAGAGTTGACTTATTTGTATATGAACTCGGACTGGAATTTTTATGATTTGGTTAGCTTCGTTGGGTGAATTATGACTTAGGAGCGTGATCGGAATTGGTTTTGGAGGTCCGGTGTAGAATTAGGCTTGAATTGGCGAAGTTAGTATTTTGGCGAATTCCGGTTGATAGGTGAAATTTTGATCCGAGGGTCGGAATGGAATTCCGAGAGTTGCTGTAGCTTTATTAGGTGATTTGGGATGTTTGTGCAAAATTTCATGTCATTCGGAGGTGTTTTGGTTGGGTTTTTGATCGAATGCGTGTTTCGGAAGTTTTAGAAGAACTTAGGCTTGAATTCGATGAGAATTGATGGTTTTAGTGTTGTTCGAGGTGTTTTGATGATTGGAAAAAGTTTGAGTGATGTTTCAGGATGCATTGGTGCTTTTGGTTGAGGTCCCGGGGGCCTCGGGTGAGTTTCGGGTGGTCAATCGGATCATTTTTGGCTTTGAGGAGTTGCAGATTTTTCATTTCAGGTGTTGCAGAGATTTATCTCTTCGCGTTCGCGCAAAGGGCCTCGCGTTCGCGAAGAAGGATTTGGAAGGCAGGAATTTAAGCCTTCACGTTCGCGTTAGAGGCTCGCGTTCGCGGAAGGCAAAGGGGGTTGAGCTTCGCGTTCGCATAGGAGGGGCCTGGGCCCCGTTGGCATTGTTCTTCGCGTTCGCGGCATCAGGCTCGCGTTCGTGTAGTTGTAACAGTTAAAGCATCGCATTCGCGGGTAAGGCACCGCGTTCGCGAAGGGTAATTTGGTCAGAGGCAAGTTTTGTTCATCGCAAACGCGAGAGAGCCCTCGCATTCGCATAGGGTAAAATGTCAGCTGGACAGAAGGGTTTTAATAACATTTCCTTCACGAGTCTAAGTTAATTTTCACCATTGTTGAGCATCCTTGAGAGCTTTTGGACGGGAATTGAAGAGGGTTTTGACTGGGATTGATTGGAGGTGAGTCCTATGATCTAAAAACATGATTTAATTGTAGAATCAACCTAGAAATTCATGAAAACTTAGCAAAAAGGGGAAGAACTAGGGCTTGAGTTTTGATATTTCAAATTGGGTTTTGATGGGTCATTTGAGCTCGGATTTGGGAGTTCTTGGTATGTATAGACTCGTGGCGAGATAAGGAACACGTTGATGTAAAAATTTCTGAGTTTCGAGAAGTGGGCCCGGGACTTGGGTTTTGCAAATTTCGTGATTTTTGATATTTTTCGATTCTTTTCGATTGGGTTATGTTCTCTTAGCCTATCATGACGTATTCTTTGTAGTTTTGGTCAGATTCGACGCGCGAGGAGGCCGATTTGAGAGGCCAGGACATAGCAAGCTAGAGAATTGGCCGGCTTGAGGTGAGTAATGATACTAAATGATGTCCTGAGGGTTTGAGACCCCGGATTTGCACAACGTAGTGCTATATTGAGGTGAAACAGGTGCTTAATGACGAGCGCGGGGTTTCTTACTACTGGGGATTGTGACTTGGTCCGTCCTGATTTATGTTTTTACCACGTATTTGACTGAGATGTGTTTGTTATCAACATGATATGGGCTTATTGCCATATTTTGGGCTTCATGCCGACTACTTGAATCCTTCGTGGACTTTTATCACTGTTTCCTCACTATTTTGATATATTACATGAACTCAGTCCTATTGATTGATACTGTTTTACAAACTCAGCCACTTTTAATTGAATTTGAGACTTAAATGATATTTCCAATGTTGTTTGGGCTGAGCACTACTGTTTACTGATGCCCGAGGGGCTGATACTATGCTGAGTGACTGAGAGTGAGCCCGAGGGGCTGATACTGTTCTGAGCGATTGATACTGGGCCCGAGGGGCAGATTACTACTCAATATTTACTTGTTGTTCTACCTGATTTACCTGTTTTTAAAAGAAGATTTCATTTGATACTTAACGGTTTTTACTGATTTAAGTGATTTATTGCCTGATATAGAATTCCCTTGTGCCTTTATGAGTTTTCATGCTTTCAGCCATTATTTATTGTTATTATTCACTGGGTCGGAGTACTCACATTACTCCCTGCACCATGTGTGCATATTCAGGCATAGCAGAGTTCGCACATGAGCGTTGATTCCTTCCAGACCAAGCAGCGATTTGGAGTTACGAGGTAGCTGTTGACGTCCGCAGCCCCTTGTCTCCCTTATCCTCTATCATTTATATTTTTTTCGGACTATTGTATCGGATTTCATTCTCTGTAGACTTATAGTAAACTCTGTAGTAGCTCATGACTTGTGACACCCCGGTTTAGGCTGTGTCGGGATGGTTTCCCTTACCGTATTTGCTATTTTCACATGTTATGGTTATTAAATCATGTTTAGAACGGTTTATGTTAAATAATTGTTCAAAAGGGAGATTCGTGTTGGTCTGGCTGGCCTTGTCTTCACGAGAGGCGCCATCACGACCGGGTTTGGGAATTGGGTCGTGACATCGGTGACTACCGATACTCCAAAAACATTTATTATTTAATGGATTTACAGCTCATTTCATAATCTTTCACACATCATTCCATTTCATTGGCACTAGTAGCCACAATTATACTATTATTCTCGACACGTCGGCCATGTTTCATATTTCATGTTCACTCCTTTCACTTTCAAGCACCATCAAGGATTATTAACAACAAAGCATCTCTAATCACAAATTTTAGTACACTTATGAGCAAATAAGAGTCTTAGGCACATTGAGTTTTCTTCCACAATTTGCCATAATAACATGCAATGGAAACATGATTGAATTCATAATATTTTGACACATTGGTCACACTTGATTACGTTCCCGAAGGATAATAGCCAACATACCTCGCTTTGAGATTTCCTTAAATTACTACAATGTTCCCAAAATCCTAGAAATTTCAACTATTTCTGAGAAATAACGAAATTGAATAAAAATTAGAAGATATTCATGGTTTCAGCTCATTTGAGCATTTTATCAAACACTAGGTGTGCATTATGATTTGAAGGTCCTCAAATGTTGTATTCCTACATCCCACAACCAAATACCTACCATTTTGGGCTCACCAAGCTTCCCACAACGTTGTTAGTACATGCATGCATGTAGATAACACCCCCCATACCTAAGAATCACACTCCACATTACCCATCTTCTACCCTCAAACATGAAATTAAAGACTATAATGTGGAACCTTACCTGTTGGATGAAGACCTTGTGAGTTTTCCTTATGAATTCTCCAAGTCTTGAGCAAGGATTGATAAACAATTAGCTTAGGAATCCCCCCTCTCACTCTAGACCACTTTCCTGCCTCTAAAATATCAGTTGGAACTAGCCAAAACAAACCCCAAGTTGTTTTTATAAAAATGGGATCGGGTGAAACTTTCCAAAACTTAAACTATGCAAATCCTGGTCTGCGGTAGCAGACCGGTCCGCAAAATGGGTATGCGGCCCGCAATGGGGACCGCAGAAAGGGTCCCAAAAATTGGGCAGGGTAGGACAGGTCTACGGCTATTATACGGCCCACCGAACAGGTATGCGGTCGCATAACATGCCGCAAAATCTCCCTCCGGGAATCTTCATGTTGGATCTAAGATGGATTGTGTGGTCCGTGAAATGGTTATGCGACTGCAAAATGGAACGCATAATGGTCCTCAAAATTTGCTCAAGTCCTGCTTCGCTCCGCGACCGATCTGCGACCCACAATATGGTTATGTGGCGGTATAGCGCAGAACTGTCATGGTCTGCAAAAATGATTCCTTCAACTCCCCGACATACTGTACAATCCTCAATCACATTACTCTACCTCGGCGCCAGAAAACCCCGAGTTTTAGGTGAAACTTTACATGTCCTTACATCCTCCCCTGCTTAAGTTCCTTCATCCTTGAATGAGGGTCAAAATCCGCCATCAGCTTCCAATGTGACCCAACTTTTAGTTCACACACTAGCAGTTCTAAATTTTGACTAACTCCCTAAATTTTCAAAAATTTCAGCAGAGTCTCGCCTACAACTAGTCCTATGCACCTGTCAGAGAATCCCAGAAACCAATCCTAACAATGTATACATAATCCAACGATGCAACATATCATGAAAACGAGATCAACTGTGGCCTTATAAGTAATATTTTACTGGAAAGGAACACCTTTAACATCAACTATACAAGCGATACATAATTCATAGAAAGTAAACTCTTAACATTTTTCATAGAACAAAACTTCATAAATACACAGTTACTCAAACAAATGGGGGCACTTCTTCTTCGTCTCTTCCTCAGCCTCCTGGGTGGCCTCTTCAACCTGTTGGTTTCGCCATAGCACCTTCATGGAGGTAATTTCTTTATTGCTCAGCTTTCGGACTTGCCTATCAAGAATTGCAACTGGAAATTTTTCATAAGTCAAATCCTTATTAACCTCAAGAGTCTCAACCGGAACAATGAGTGTCGAGTCTCCAACTACCTTCTTCAATATAGACACATGAAATACCGGGTGCACCAACGACAACTCTGGTGGTAGCTCAAGTTTTTAAGAAACCTCACCAACCCTCTGAATGATTCTTTATGGTCTGACATACCCCAGACCCAATTTCCCTTTCGTACCACACCGCACTATACCCTTCATGAGGGAATCCTTCAAGAATACCCAATCTTCCTCTTTGAACTCCAATTCCCTACAACGAACATTCGAATAGGACTTCTGACGACTCTGAGAGTTTTAAATTGATCCTTAATGACCTTAACCTTCTCCATAGCCTGATGCACGAGGTTTGGTCCTATCAATTCTTCTTCCCCAATCTCGAACCACCGAATAGGATATCCACGTCTCCTACCATATAGAGCCTCGAACGGCGCCATCTGATTGCTAGCATGATAACTGTTGCTATAGGGAAATTCTTTGCGCGGCAAATGATCATCCCAGCCAGCTTTGAAGTCAAGAACACAAGCACGCAACATATCCTCGAACATCTAAATGGTCTGCTCTGCCTGCCCGTGGGTCTATGGATGAATGGTTTTACTAAGATTCATCTAAGTACCCAAACCTTGCATAAATTTCTTCCAAAATTTATCTGTGAATTGTGCCCCTCGATCTAAGATAATAGAATCTCGAGCCCCATGCAATCTGACTATTGCACTGATCATATTGTTACGCTGTGTTGGTAGCCTTAACAAGTAAGAAGTGTTCTAATTTCGTAAGTCGATCCAACTATTAAATATATATTGTAGAAACTTGTTTTGGGCTTATTTGGGCTGCTGAAAATTCCTCTTTTTGGGGCATATTTGGGCCTCATTCTATCTCCTCTTGGACTTTCATTTGGGCCTCCAAATAGTTGTAAGACCTGGCCCAAGGATCCTCCTTTTGCTGGAGTTCTTCTTCCATTATAAGACACTTTTTAATTACCAATTGAAGTCCATTAAGCTTGTCTTGAAATTTTCTTGTTTGAGACCTTGTCATGGTCCTTCTTGGAGCTTCCAGAGCTTCACCATTCTCATTTAATGATGTTGAGCTGTCATGGATGCTATCATTCCCCTCTTATTGAAGAGAATTCGTCCTTGTATTCGAGCTTGCATCAAACAAGGAAAGGCCAGAAACATTGAAGGTAGCACTAAATTGATATTCACTAGGAAGGTCAAGTATGTAAGCATTGTCTCAAATCCTTTCAAGGAATTCAAATGGCCCATTTCCTCTTGGATCTAATTTGGTTCTTCATTTGGCAGGAAATCTTTCCATCCTAAAATGCACCCAAACTAAATCTCCAGGCTTAAAAATAACAAATTTCCGCCCCTTATTTCTTCTTAAGGCAGTTTATTCATTCTTCCGTTCAATTTCAAGCCTTGTATGTTCATGAATCTTCTTCATCATTTCTGTCTTATTCCTACCATCAAGATTAACAATGTCATTAGTAGGCAAAGGCAAAAAATCAACGGGAGTGACGGGACTAAATCCATAAACAACATTAAAATGAGACTTACCAGTAGAAGAGTGGATGGTTTTATAATTGGCAAACTCTACCATGGGCAAATGTTCTTCCCAAGAAGATGATTTTCCTTTTAAAACAACTCTCAACGTATTCCCTAAGGTCCTATTAACTACATTCTTTGCCCAGTTTGTGGGTGACAAGATATAGAAAATAGCAATTTAGCCCCCAACTTCGCCCAAAGTACTCTCCAAAAGTGACATAAAAATTTTCCATCCCTATCACTAATGATAGTTTTAGGTATGCCATATAATTTAACCACTTCCTTCACAAATAAATTAGCCACATGTAATGCATCATTAGTCTTCAAGCATGGAATAAAAAAAGCCATTTTTGAAAATCTATCTACCACCTCAAATATACTATCCTTACAATATTTGTTCTAGGAAGCCCTAACACAAAATTCATAGAAATATCAATCCAAAGATAAGCAGGGACAAGTAAAAGAGTATAAAGACCATGTGTAACCCTTTTGATTTGGCTTGTTTACATTCAAGACATTGAGAGCACACTCTTTCAACATCCTTTTGCATGCCAGGACAAAAAAAATTTCAGCAAGTATATCCAAAGTTTTAGGAACTCCAAAGTATCCCATGAGTCTACCACAATGTGCTTCCCTAACAAATAATCCACGCAACAAACAATTAGGAATACACAATTTATTTTCTTTAAAAAGGAACCCATCTCGAAGATTGAACCTCTCATAAGGACCCAACTTACATTCTGCAAAATCCTTTCCAAAATCAAAACCATTAGAATAAAGTCCCTTGATTTGATCAAAACCCATCAATTTAGAAGTAAGAGAATAAACCAAGACATAACTTCTTTAAAGTGCATCAACAACCACATTCTCTTTTCCTTGCTTGTAAGCAATCACATATGGGAATGTTTCAATGAATTCAACCCATTTTGCATGGGGACGATTAAGCTTACCTTGGCTCTTCAAATATCTAAAGGATTTCATGGTCAGTTTTAACCACAAACTCTCTTGGCCACAAATAATGTTGTCATGTATCTAAAGCCCTTACCAAAGAATATAAATCTTTGTAATATGTTGAGCAGTTCAATGTAGCTCCACTTATCTTTTCACTAAAGTATGCAATGGGCTTCGAGTCTTGCATCAAAACAGCACCAATTCCTTTTCCGGAGGCATCACATTCAACCTCAAACGACTTAGAAAAATCAGGTAATTGCAGAAGAGGAGAGGAACACAATTTTTCTTTCAACAAGTTAAAAATATTATATTATTCTTTTCCCCATGAATAAACCTTATCCTTCTTAATAACTTCAATTAAAGGAGCAGCAACAATGTTAAAATCTCTAACGGATCTCCAATAAAAACTAGCAAGCCCATAAAAACTCCTAACTTCAGTTACACTGTTAGGTTTAGGCCATTCTGTGATTGCCTTGATTTTCTCTTCATCAACTTCAACTCCCTTAGAACAAACCACAAAACCCAATAATGCCCCATGATCCATACAGAAAGCACACTACTTAAGATGAGGAAATAAGTGTTGCTTGTTTAGAACTTCAAAAACTTGTTTTAAGTGTTCCAAATGCCCATCTAGATTTTCAGAATAAATCAAGATATCATCAAAATAAACCACAATAATATTTTCATGAAAACCCTTAAAAACATGATTCTTCAATTTCATGAAAGTGTTGGGTGCATTAGTCAAGCCAAATGACACAACTAACCACTCATAAAGCCTATATTTGGTCTTAAAAGCAATTTTCTATTCATCTCCTGGATTCATTAGAATATGATGGTAACCACTCCTTAGATCGATTTTAGTAAGGACTTTGGTTCCATGCAATTGATCCAACATGTCATCAAGACGAGGGATAGGATGGTGATACTTTACCATTATCTTGTTGATTGCTCTTCAATCTACGCACATTCTCCAAGTTCCATCCTTTTTGGGTACCAATTGGATGGGAAAAGAGCAAGGACTCATGCTCTCTCTTACAAAACCTTTCTCAAGTAACTCCTCAACTTGCCTTCGAATCTCTTTTGTCTCTTCTGGATGACTCTTATAAGAAGGCCTATTTGGATTTGTGCTCCAGACACAAAGTTAACATGGTGCTCAATGCCACACAAAGGTGGTAGACCTTTACGTATATCCTCAAGGAAGACATCATCAAAATCCTGCAAAAGAGAAGAGACACTAATTGGCAAAAGAAGAAGTTAGTAACTCAGTATTAATCAAAACTTCTTAGTAGGTAAGTAGCATAATAGTCATCCCTTCTTTCTTGCATTCAAACAATCTTTGGCTATTATGTACAAACTCTCCTTTTTCTTTTCCTTTGCCTCTTTCCGCTCACCAAAACTTTCCTTTTTATTACTCAAACCCTATTTTACCACTTTTTTCAAGTTGCTACCCTCTCTCTCTCTCTCTCTCTCGGGCATCTCTCTTTTTTGCTAGCTCTTGGCCTTCTTTATTTTCTTTTCCCTCAAGCTCACATTTCTTTTCTCCCCTTTGTTTTCCCATTATTTCCCTCAATCTCTTTTGATCTTCAAACACTTTAGAACTACTTTAAGGTTCAAGAGTATACTTCTTTCCATTAAGCTCAAGAGAATATATATTCTTTCTTCCATCAAGAAAAATATTCCTATCCACAGACGACCTAACAAGATGTGACAAGTTCGCACAGGAACCACATCACAAAAAACATTATCCCCATACCTACCAACATTGAAGAAAATCATGCATTATTTGTTGACTTTCAGTTCACCACTATTATTCAACCATTGGAGTCTATAGGGTTTAGGGTGTTTCATGCTTGCAGGCTCTAACATGTTCACCAAGTGTGAACTCACCACATTAGCACAACGATCACTATCAATAATCATAGAACAATTTTTCCCCTTTAATCCACACCTAGTATGAAATATATTCTCCCTTTGTTCTTCACTATTGATTCCTAAATTAATATTCATAATCCTCCTAACTACCCCACCAAACAATCATTAAAATGAAACTCTACATCATCTTCACTCACACCTTCCTCTTCTTCCTCTTCCTCACTTTTTTCTCCCTCATATTCTCTATCTATGGTCCACCTAACTACCCCAACCAAACCATCATTAGGAAGTTCTACAGCATCTTCACTTACTCCTCCCTCTTGTTCTTTAATTTTTTCACTCTCATATGCTCCATTCATGCATCATATGGCCTTTTCCATGACATTTGTGACATTGAATGGAACTAGAAGGTTTAGAGAATATAAAATTGAAAGCTTTACATCCCTCTTTCTCATCAACTTTACCTTTTCCCTTGTCTTCTTGAGGTCTAGAAATCACTTCTTGTTTTTTCCATGGTTTCTTGGAATCGGTGATTGGCCGACTTCTCCATGAGCTAGCTTACTACCTTCTCTTATTTTGCTTTTCTATTTTTACAGCCAAATTTAGTAACAAATCTATAGTTACATATTGTTGTATCTGTACTACATCAGTTATTTCTCTATTTAAACCATTAAGAAATCTAGCCAAATGGCATATTCTCATTCCCTACAATTAGCTTGGATCATAGCCTATCCATATCTTTAAAGTATTCATCAAAAGTCATGGTTCCTTGCTTCAAGATCTGAAGACGCAGTTGTAGGTCTCTTTGAAAATGGGAAGGTACAATCTCTTTCTCATGACTTTGTTCATCTCGGTCCAAGTAGCAATGGGTGGTTCTCTATCTTGTTGTTTGTCCCTTGTAAGATTTTCCACCAAATATAAGCATAATCAGAAAATTCAACAACAACAAACTTAACCTTCTTACCTTTAGCGTAGTTGTGACAGTCAAAGATAGCCTTAACTTTTCGCTCCTAATCAATCTCTTGTGCCCTTGAAAGATGAAATCTTCATTTTTATGCTATTAATATTATCATCTTCTATTCTACCTCATTGTCCCCTTCTATCTCTTCCCACATATCTAGATTTACATCAAGATTATCAACACAATCATCTATAGGGTTTTCTTAATTTACAATGGGGCATGGGGTACATTTCTTCTATTATGAGGCCTGGGATTATTTCGAGGTTGTACATCAAATTGATTTCTCCTCCTAAGTGCATCTATTATCTCATATTCTTTAGCAATAGTATTACTTATCTCTTGGAATTGCAAGTTCCATCTCTCGAATTATTGGTGCATAGCTTGCATAGTGAGATTATTTTTTTCTCGGATTTGGGCTCCTGAACAGCCCTCTGTTCATCATCGCTTGCACCTGTATGAGACGTCTTTAAAAAATAGTTATCACTCAAACTTTGGCTCTTTCCCTCAATTGTTCTCACATACTCTTCCCTTTTTCCCCTCAATTAACCTTTGAAAACTACCTTGTAGATTTATAATTAAACCCAACTCGTATCAAAGCCCTTATTAGTAAAATAAGGAATTTTGGGGCACTAAAGAAAGTGAAGAACCAATCCTAGAAAGAGTAAAATTTAGTTGAAACAAAACTCGAACAGGCAAAAAGATTTTTAGAACAAGATCAAAGAAGAAGAAAATTTGATTTTTTATTCTTATCCTTAAAGATCTAGGATCCCCTGTTCTTGTTTTCTTTCTTGACTTTGGAAACAAACACAAATAAAATCTTATTTCTTGAATGGATTCTTGATACAACCGCTCTGATACCACTTGATAACACAAATGTAGGGAGATGCAAGAACTTAAAGAAAATATGCTAAAGAAATGCAGAAGCAGTAAAGAGATGCAATTGAATTGGGAAAAGGAAGAAAAATAAACTAGATATGTGGAAATTCAATGAAAGATCCAAGAACCCAGAGATTATGTTAATCTAGAATTCGACATGATACTAATAAAAATAAGTTGGTTATGAAACCAATTGCCTTCACTAGAGATAAGCTAATCAAGAACCAGATTCGGATCTTGACTTCTAGTTTGAATAACTTACGACAACAACTAATAAAAGAAACTAGTCGCCTTGGAAGTATATCAAAAGAAACAAAAGATATCACAAGAAAGAAAATTATCTTACTACCTTAAGTTGTGAACTAGTTAGGTTTGCAAGATAAATCTCAAAGTAAAGTTCACAAAGGTTCAAAAGAACTCATAATAATAATATTAATCTTCAATGTTGTTCTCCACAATGGAAGACAGGCACCGCTTTATATGGTAGTAAAGAAGGAGCTAGTCAAAACTTATATAAATTGAAATTATATTCCCTAGAAGCATAGAAGACTACCCACACTAAGACCAATGTAGTCAACATACACAGAGCTTAATGCAAGACAACATAGATTAAAACAATTATCAAAAATATATATATTCTAGAAACTATTTTTGGGCTTATTTGGGCTGCTGAAAATTCCTCTTTTTTGGGGAATATATGGGCCTCATTCCATCTCCACTTGGACTTTAATTTGGGCCTCCAAATAGTTGTAAGACTTAGCCCAAAGATCCTCTTTGTGTTGGAGCTCTACTTCTTTTATAAGACACTTTTTAATTGCCAATTGAAGCCCATTAAGCTTTTCGTGAAATTGTTTTGCTTGAGACCTTGTCATGGACCTTTTTGGAGCTTCCAGAGCTTCATCTTCTCCTTTAATGATGTTGAGCTTCCATGGACGCTATCACATGTTCCTTCTATGGATTCAGTACAAGTTGTGAGTGAGTTCCCAAAGGTGCTTTCTATTGATTTTCTTAGTATTCTGCCGGACAGGGATATCGACTTTTGCATTGATTTGGTTCTAGGCACTTAGCCTATTTCTATTTTGTCGTACTGTATGGCTCCAGTTGAGCTGAAAGAATTGAAGGATATATTGCAAGATTTGATTGGCAAGAGATTCATTAGACTGAGTTTCTCACCTTGGGATGCACCGGTGTTACGTTGTTTGAAGAAAAAATATGATCGGTGAAGATGTGCATAGATTATCAGCAGTTGAACAAGGTCACTATTAAGAACAAGTTTCTATTTCCTAGGATTGACGATTTAGTTTACTAACTTTAGGGTGTCAATGTATTTTCCAACATTGATTTTAGATATGGCTACCATTAGGTGAATATTAGGTCTTTGAATGTCCCTAAACCAACTTTTAAGACTCGTTATGGTCATTTTGAGTTCTTAATAATATTATTTGGCTTGTCTAATGCCCCAACAACCTTCATGGATTTGATGAACTGAACGTTCAAGCCTTATTTGGAATACTTCGTGATTTTCTTCGTTGATGATATTCTAGATTACTCTCACAGCAGAGAGGAGCATGAGCAACACCTATGGATTGTGCTTCAGAGTTCGAAGGATCGTTAGCTATATGCCATATTTTCGAAGTGTGAGTTCTAGTTAGACTCAGTTGCCTTTTTGGGTCATGATCTGTCTTTCGAGGGTATCAAGGTGGATTCTAAGAAGATTGAGGCAATCCAGAATTGGCCTAGAGAGTGCAAGAAAAAAAGTTTCTTTACTTCCTAATCCATTAACTCTTTCTTGTGTTTTAGTTCATGTGATATTGTGCAGCCACGTGTTGAAATACCTTTTGAAAGGGGAGGTGAGGCGCAATAGATAGTGGCAAAAGATCTGATTGAATTCCAATATGAATTTGGCGAAATCAATTCTTGTTGGATTGTGGAAGATAAAAGTTCAGTTAAATTCTTTGTTGTTGAACCTTTTGACTATTTTGATTCTTATTTTTCGGCTTATGACATGGAGTACCCTAAAGCGATTGCAAAGTTAGACCCATAGCATAAAAGAATACAAGTTGATGATGTTCCATTAATAAATAAGTCCAAGTTGGTATGTATAATTGGTTTATACGCATTCTTGGCCTTTCTAGAGCTCCTAACGTATTTTTTGGAGGTAATTTATTATAATCTTATTTCTTATGTTGGTGAATTTATAATTTTTGTGGTTGATGATATTTTGATGCACATCAAGTCATTAACATTAATATCTAAGTACAAGTACAAAAATAATTTACTTTCTTTTGAAATTGAGTATGGCATAGATGATTATATATTTGAAATTGGTGGAAAGACGCTTGAATTTTATGAGAAGAGGCTTGCGAATGAGATCAATATTTCTTTTTCTCTTTTTCAAGTGTCTAATGAGTTTTCATGTGAAAATTTGCCTGAGTGTGATTTTTGTTGTGTGATGGGGAGTCACTCTTCAGGTCAAGTGGATTGTGAGCTTGTAAAAGTGTTTGCTACTAGAAATGAGGACATGCATGATTGTTGTGACACTAGTGATCAACTACATTTTCATGAACCTACCTATGACTCTTTCTGTGTTATTTTGAGAAATTGTTAGAATCCATTGATGTTGGGATATTATTGGGAAAATTTAATCAAGAGCTTGAATGTATTGAAACTTTTATTTTGGGAATTATGGGTTCTTCTAACCTTCCTGAGAATTTATCTGCTTCTTTGACTAGCTTATATGTAGGAGAATCCATGAGATTTGTAATTGATACTTGGCTATATCATAAAAATGTCTTACTTGATACATGTGGTAGAGATACTGTGACGACCCGGCCAGTCGTCTCATGAGTTACCGGTCCGTTTCCCCCATTTCTGCTCCTATTTGCTTTGTTCATCTGAGTTTTGAGGTATCGGGTTGGTCGGATTGAATCTGGATTAGTTTTGGTGAGGTTTGAGACACTTAGTCTCTTTTAAGAAAGCTTACGTTGGAAAAGTCAACCGGATGTTGACTTATGTGTTAGAGGGCTCGGATGTGAGTTTTGATGGTTCGGTTATCTTCGGGAGGTGATTTGTAACTTAGGAGTGTGATCGGAATGGGTTTTGGAGGTCAGGAGTAGAATTAGGCTTGAATTGGCGAAGTTGATATTTTGGCGATTTTTGGTTAGTAGGTGAGATTTTGATCCGGGGGTCGGAATGGAATTCCGAGAGTTGCAGTAGCTTTGTTGTGTCATTTGGGATGTGTGTGTAAAATTTCAGGTCATTCGGACGTGGTTTGGTTGGGTTTTTGATCAAAAGCGTATTTCGGAAGATTTTAGAAACTTAGGCTTGAATCCGATGTATTTTGAGTAATTTGATGTTGTTTGAGGTGTTTTTATGATTGGAACAAGTTTGAATAAGGTTTTAGGATGTGTTGGTGCCTTTGGTTGAGGTCCCGGGGGCCTCGGGTGAGTTTCGGGTAGTCATTCAGATTATTTTTGGAGTTTGAAAGTTGCAGATTTTTGTTCCAGCAGTTGCAGGTGTTTTGGCCTTCGCGTTCGCAAAGGGGAGCTCGCGTTCGCGAAGGGACGGGTTTTTGTATGCTACGCATTCACGAGAGTCTAGCCGCGTTCGCGAAGGCTTGTGAAGGGATCTCATCGCGTTCGTGAGCTGGTATACGCGATCGCGAAGAAGGATTTGAGTCAGATGGGTCCGAGGTAATTTATTCATCGCGTTCGCGTGAAGGTGTTCGCGATCGCGAAGGTGTGGGTAGAAGGTGCATCACGTTCGCGTCTAGCATGTCGCGTTCACGTAGAGGAAGAATCTGGTCAACGTAAGTTTGTGCTTCGCAAACTTGAGAGTTTGACCGCGTTCGCGAAGAAGGGCAGTCAGACCTGGGCAGAATGTTTTTAAGTCGTTTCATCCGCGATTTTGAGGCTCATTTCCTCCATAGTTGGTCATTTTGGGAGCTTTTTGAAGGAGATTAAAGATGAATTCAAGGAGAAATGTTTGGAGGTAAGAATTTCGGACCAAAAACAGGATTCTATTGTGAAATCTACCTAGAAATTTACGGAACTTGAACTAAAAATGGAAGAGCTAGGGCTTGGAATTTTGGAAATTTGATTTGGGACTTTGAGGGGTCATTTGGACTCCGATTTTGGTGTTCTTTATATGCATAGACTTGTGGGGAGATAAGGAATCCGTTGATGTAAAAAATTTTGAGTTTCGAGAAGTGGGCCCGGGGCTCGGATTTTGCTAATTTCGGGATTTTTGGTATTTTTCGATTGTTTTCGCTTGGGCTTTGTTCCCTTAGCATATTGTGACATATTCGTTCTGATTTTGGATAGATTCAACACGAGTGGAGGCCAATTTGAAGGGCAAAGGTGTCGCGAGCTAGAGAGTTAGCCGGTTCGAGGTGAGTAATGGTTGTAAATGATGTTTTGAGGGTTTGAAACCCCGGATTTCACATCGTAGTGCTATATTGAGGTGAGGCACACGCTTAATGACGAGCGTGGGGTCGTTCGCTATTGGGGATTGTGGCTTTGTCCGTCCCGATTGGTGATTTTACCGCGTATTTGATTGAAATCTATTTGCTATCATCATTATTTGGGTCGAATGCCATATTTGGGCTTCGTGCCAATTATTTGAACCCTTCGGGGATTGTTGTTGATGTTTCCTCACTGTTTTGACTTTATACTTGAACTCAGTCATGTTATTTCCACAGTTTTTCAGAAATTCAGCCATGTTTAGTCTATTTTAATACTCAAATGATATTGAAATGATGTATTGGGCTGAGAAATACTGTTTTAATTTTGCCCGAGAGGCATATGAGATTTTTTACTGAGTAAGGCCGAGGGCCTGTGTTGTGAGGATATCTTTGGGATCGGGCTGCACGCCGCAGCGGTGATACACTGATTTGATTATGAGGCCGAGGGCCTGTAATTGTACGCCACGAGGTGGCTTGATATTGATATGAGGTCGAGAGCCTATTTATGATGCCATGAGATGGCTTGTTATTGCGCATGGGCCGTAAGGGGCCCCTCCCGGAGTTTGTACACCCCCAGTGAGCGCGGGTACGCAGTGTGATGTGAGATATAGCCCGAGGGGCTGGTGTTGTTCGATGTGATTGCCCGAGGGGCTTATACTGTTCTATGTGATTGCCCGAGGGGCTGGTATTGTTCGATGTGATTGCCCGAGGGGCTGCTACTGTTCTATGTGATTGCCCGAGGGGCTGGTACTGTTCTTAGATATTGCCCGAGGGGCTGATACTGTTCTATGTGGTTGCCCGAGGGGCTGGTACTGTTCTTAGATATTGCCCGAGGGGCGAACCTTATGTTCTTATCTTTCTTATTTGCCTGTCATTTACTTGTTTAAATATGTATTTGTGGCCGAGGGGCGGATTTCTGTGCTTATCTGCACTAGTTGTTCTGCATTAATTTGCATAACTATTGAAAAAGCCATTTTCAAAGAGTTTTAGTCTGAGCTAAGATGTTTTAAGGGATTTTACAGCTTCATCGCTTTCTCACTGGTTTTGAAACTGCTTCTATACAGCATGTTGATACTCTTTTCGTGATTTCTTATCGCTCAGTCTTTATTTATGATTATTACTCACTGAGTTGGAGTACTCACTTTACTCCCTACACCATGTGTGCAGATTCAGGTATCCTACACCCGGTAGAGGGTTTTTGCTGATCGGAGGCAGAGTTATCAGAGTTTAGCAAGGTAGCTGTCGGCGTTCGCAGCACTGCTTTTCTCCCTCCTTATTTTATTAGTTTGCGCTTAGTGCATTTCAGACTTTGTCAGTTGTATTTAGACTTAGTAGATGCTCATGACTAGTGACACCCCGGTATCGGGATGTGTTTGGGTTGTACATCCGCCTTGTTATGTTATTATGGGTTGTTTCGCATTGTTAAATCATGTTTAGCCTATTGTATTGCTGTCTAGCTATTTAACTTCGAATTGGGAACGTGTCGGCCGGCCTAGTCTTCACGAGAAGCGCCATCACGACCGGGTCTGGGTTTAGGGTCGTGAAAAGGTTGTATCAGAGCCTAGGTTACATAGGTCTCACGAGTCATGAGCAGGTTTAGTAGAGTCTTGCGGATCGGTACGGAGACGTCTGTATTTATCCTCGAGAGGCTGCAGAACCTTTAGGAAAAGCTTCACGTTCTTGAAATTCTTATCGTGCGTCCTTTATTCAACTTGAAAAGTAACTCTTGAAATTCCTTCCACGCGTTCGTATGCGCGCAGGAGCGCTCAGTACCAGATATGCATCGATGGCTTGTGATTCCCTGATCGAGGGGCGAGATGTGATCTCTGTGTGTTGATGTTGGGCCAGTCTAGAAAGACTTATGGCCGGATTGTTATCTATAGCTTGAGCCCTGAGCGGTTGCTTGCGTGCACATGTGTTTCTGGAACTATATGTTCTGTTGTGTCCCTATTAAGGGAAGTAATGACTGGATAGTTACGTGATGAGGGTGATGTGACTGCGAGATGTATTCGTATGATTTGGAAGCGACGAGAAGGGTCTGCTGGAGGATAGATGATCTATTAGATGCTTGATTTCCATCTTGAGTCGAGTTTTAGCCCCGAGTTATGGGCGTGTGAAGAATCTTTCATGTTTCCTAGTTGGGAGTGAAGTAAATTTCATGTTGCGGCATGAGTTCAGACTCAGGAAGATTAAGTGACCACGTAATGTTCATGACGGTGGAAGGCATACATAAATGTTAGTTTGACGCAAAGCAGGTGGGTTATCTCCTATGAAGTGTTCTGGAGTTGTGTGATCCTTATGTTGACGGTTAGAAGATCTCAATTACAAGTGAAATATGTGTGTTGCGATGTGAATTTGAGATGCTTAAGAGAGTGGGTTCAATTGTTACATGAGCAAATGCGAGAGTTGCAGAAGATATGAAGTACCAGATGGTCTGTGTTCCACGAGCTTATGAAGGATTGAGTTAATCTCACCGTGGTTTTATGGCAGCAATTAAGTATATGCATTATGGGTTATTGTGTGTGTTTCGATCTATGGCTTCGAGCCAAGTGGGGGAGTCTGCTATTAATTAGCTGATTGCACAATAATGTGCTATGTTGGTTCCAGTTTGAGGCGTACTGGTGATCAGTTGTGGTTTGCTAAGATTGAGCCCGAGGATGGCTCGGATAGAAGAAAATTTTCACAAAGGTTACATCATGCTTCATAGGTATAAGAGAATCTCAAAATGTCTTGAGTTGTTGTTGGTAAAAGATGCTTGCAGCATAGAGCCGGTAGTTGCTTGGTTGTATTGGGATGAGGTTGCATTCTGCAGTGTCTGAAGTGCTAATGAGCACAGGGTGTTCGGTTCTTTTGATCGGGCTAATTGCGGTTTGAGTAGAGTGGATGACTTGCGAGAATGGTCCTAATGTGTTCAAGATTCTACATATAACAATTGGGTATTGTAAAGTTGCATATGTGGTTAGAAACTGAGTTTTCATTGGAAGATGTCAAGACTTGAGTCATTTCTGTAACAATTATGGGATTATATACATTAGTAATAGGAAAGTAAAGTCTTCAGATTCGCAGGAAGTCTTCTCAGGGTAGGTATTCTGAATGCGGCGCTTTTGGAGACCTTTAAAAGAGTATTCAGCGGGTTGTGAGCCTTAGGCCGTATGGTATTATGCTTGGCTCTCGTGTGGTAAGTTTGGGTTGAGGAAACGTGATGTTATAGCAAGAAGGAGTATCAAGTGAAGGTAAATCAGAAGGGAGCTCGGATAGATGAGATAGCTTGGTAGTAGGCCAGATTGGTATGGTAAGAATATGATTAGTTCTTTGGGTGTTTACGAGGTAATGAGTTTCTACAGGAATTTCGCGGTAATGCTCTTGGGTTTTAGTGGCCTGCATAGGTTGGTTGAGCTAGGAGGATTCAGTCCTGACAGGCTTGTTTGTGCAAAGGGGAGTCGGAGAGTTCCTGTTGTTTTCTACCATGGTTAGAGATTTATAATTTCAGCTGGCATGAGGAGCAAGTGATGTATAGTGATTTTCTAATGGGATCAATGGAAAAGTTCTTGGTTGGTTGAGTACATAGTTGCTTGTGGCTCGGAAGGGATATGAAATTCTCATGTTATTTTAGGATGGATTGGTATATGCGGTATGTGTGGAGGTTGAGATTTGCGTGTGTATGGTCACAATTCAGTTCTGAAAGGAAGGTTATAAATTCTTAGACAGCACGGTAGTTTCAGATAATTAGAGAAATGAGCTTCAGATGATTAGGGAAAGGATCTTCAGATGGTTAATGGAACGGTATTGCTAGTTGGAGGTAATTTGGCGAGGGTTCATGTTTCATAAAAAAAAAAAGGGCAGCGGTGATTAAGTTGATGGTACTTCGATAGTATTCTAGCACTTTCTTGTTGGATCAACTGATGATATGCGAGTTTGCCAGGTGGCACAGAAGAATTATAGGTGTACCCCTCGTGGGATGATTGAGTATTAGAGGTGTGTTGTATATTCGAGCGGCAAAATTAGGATCAGATATGGTAATTCATGTACTATATGGAGTTGGAGACTAGGAGTTCTCATATACAGGTTAGCTCGTGGTTGTGGACAGCAAAGATGTGGGTAGATAGTCATACGATAGCATGTTCCATGATTCAGTTATTGTTAACCTTCGGAGGGTTATTTATCTATTGTGTGTGGCTTGGGTTGATGTGTGGTTCATTAGTAGACCTATACGGATGTGTGTTATGCATCGAGACGGTTTTTTTTACTTGAGTTGCTATTGGTGAGGATGTGTTGATTCGATTGTTATTGATCTTATTAGTAACTTGGGGAGATCTATGAGTTACCTTTCTGTGTTGCAAGGTGTTATGATTTGTAGGTTATAGGCACATATGGCACGGTTCTATTGGGGTTTCATAGTGGGAGTCGAGCGGGAAGAGTTATTAGGTGTTGCTCGGTGGATGGCATATCGGTTATGTCCTTTTGGGTTCTGTGGGGTATGTTATTTGCTTCACCGTGGGGATGATGATTTGTTTTAGTTCTAGATGTTGATTGAGCATGGTCGCCAATTTCGAGCAGAGTGACTTGAGGTGTTTCATGTGGAGCAGTATTTGGATAGGATCGCGCATTGCAGCGAAGTTATGTGGAGATATGACCTTGCGGGTCAGATTTGTGTGTTCTAATTCTATGATGTGAAACGGGTCTCAATTTTTTGTTGTGGTAGTACTGGTGAGCTTGCGGTACAGCTCTTTCATTTGAGTCATTTTCATGATTTGAGTATGTTCGGATTCTTGTTTATTGGAGCGCGTATTGAACAAATTGTGGCTTTAGTCTGTATTAAGGTGTCATGTCACCAGAGTATTCATGTGGATTAGATGAGATCGTGGGGATCTTTAGTGAATGCGAACGGATTCGATTTCAGCATGTTAGAAGGGTAAATATCGAGGTTCGGCTCAGAAATTGCGATGGTCCTTGCCAAAGGAGAAGTGGCTTCGTGAATGGTTCATCTGAGAAATGGTTATGGCTTACTAGGTGTTTCATTGATCATTGGCAGTATATGAAAGTGTTGGAATAAGACTTTAGTTGATAAGAGGTTTTCTACCGGTATCCGGTTGTTCTGTGCAGCTGCGGTGATTAGAAGATATCGCTACCAGTGTTTGAGTTATGTGGAATATCATGTAATTTCACCTGAGGTTATAGATATGGTTTGTTACAGCTTGTTCGGGCGTATTCTCAATATAGATGTGAGATTCTGATCTTGTGGATGATTTCGGAAGTGGAAATGTGGTTCTAAGGTTTAAGGACTAGGTTGGATTGCGAAATTTTAGTTGCTTTGTGTAATCGGACCTATATGAGGTAGGGTGACGTGGGATCACCCCCGGGTATATGCGTGGTAAGGGTATTCGGCGATTGGATGGCTTTTGGAACAACTCTGGACAGGTTCGAGGATGAATGTTTGTTTAAGTTGGGGAGGATGTGACGACCCGGCCAGTCGTCTCATGAGTTACCGGTCCGTTCCACCATTCTGCTCCTATTTGCTTTGTTCAACTGCGTTTTGAGGTATCGGGTTGGTCCGATTGAATCCGGATTAGTTTTGGTGAGGTTTGAGACACATAGTCTCTTTTAAGAAAGCTTAAGTTGGAAAAGTCAACCGGATGTTGACTTATGTGTTAGAGGGCTCGGATGTGAGTTCCGATGGTTCAGTTAGCTTCAGGAGGTGATTTTTGACTTAGGAGTGTGATCGGAATGGGTTTTGGAGGTCCGGAGTAGAATTAGGCTTGAATTGGCAATGTTGATATTTTGGCGATTTCCGGTTGGTAGGTGAGATTTTGATCCGGGGGTCGGAATGGAATTCCGAGAGTTGCAGTAGCTTCTTTGTGTCATTTGGGATGTATGTGTAAAATTTCAGGTCATTCGGACGTGGTTTGGGTGGGTTTTTGATCGAAAGCGTATTTCAGAAGATTTTAGAAACTTAGGCTTGAATCCGATGTGTTTTGAGTAATTTGATGTTGTTTGAGGTTTTTTGATGATTGGAACAAGTTTGAATAAGGTTTCAGGATGTGTTGGTGCCTTTGGTTGAGGTCTCGGGGGCCTCAGGTGAGTTTCGGGTAGTCATTCGGATTATTTTTGGAGTTTGAAAGTTGCAGATTTTTGTTCCAGCAGTTGCAGGTGTTTTGGCCTTCGCGTTCGCGAAGGGCCAGGTTTATGTAAGCTACGCATTCGCGAGAGTCAAGGCCGCGTTCGCGAAGGCTTATGAAGGGATCTCATCGCGTTCGCGAGCTGGTATACGCGATCGCGAAGAAGGATTTGAGTCAAATGGGTCCAAGGTAATCTATTCATCGCGTTCGCGTGAAGGTGATCGCGATCGCGAAGGTGTGGCTAGAAGGTGCATCGCGTTCGCGTCTGGCATGTCGCGTTCGTGTAGAGGAAGAATCTGGTCAACGTAAGTTTGAGCTTCGCGAACGCGAGAGTTTGACCGCGTTCGCGAAGAAGGGCAGTCAGAGCTGGGCAGAATGTTTTTAAGTCGTTTCATCCGCAATTTTGAGGCTCATTTCCTCCATAGTTGGTCATTTTGGGAGCTTTTTGAAGGAGATTAAAGAGGATTTCAAGGAGAATCGTTTGGAGGTAAGAATTTTTGACCAAAAACTGGATTTTATTGTGAAATCTACCTAGAAATTTATGGAACTTGAACTAAAAATGGAAGAGCTAGGGCTTGGAATTTTGGAATTTTGATTTGGGATTTTGAGGGGTCATTTGGACTCCGATTTTGGTGTTCTTTATATGCACAGACTCGTGGGGAGATAAGGAATCCGTTGATGTAAAAATTTCTAAGTTTCAAGAAGTGGGCCCGGGGCTCGGGTTTTGCTAATTTCGGGATTTTTGGTATTTTTCGATTGTTTTCGCTTGGGCTTTGTTCCCTTAGCATATTATGACGTACTCGTTCTGATTTTTGATAGATTTGACGCATGTGGAGGCCAATTCGAAGGGCAAAGGCATCGCGAGCTAGAGATTTAGCTGGTTCGGGTGAGTAATGGTTGTAAATGATGTTCTGAGGGTTTGAAACCCCGGATTGCACATCGTAGTGCTATATTGAGGTGAGGCACACGCTTAATGCCGAGCGTGGGGTCGTGCACTATTCGGAATTGTGACTTGGTCCATCCCGATTGGTGATTTTACCGCGTATTTGATTGAAATCTATTTGCTATCATCAATATTTGGGCTGAATGCCATATTTGGGCTTCGTGCCAATTGTTTGAACCCTCCGGGGATTGTTGTTGATGTTTCCTCACTGTTTTGACTTTAAACATGAACTCAGTCTTGTTATTTCAACTGTTTTTCAGAAACTCAGCCATGTTTACTCTGTTTTAATACTCAAATGATATATAAATGATGTTTTGGGCTGGGAAATACTGTTTTACTGTTGCCCGAGAGGCTTATGTGATTTTTGACTGAGTAAGGCCTAGGGCCTGTGTTGTGAGGATATCTTTGGTATCGGGCTGCACGCCGCAGCGGTGATACACTGATTTGATTATGAGGCCGAGGGCCTGAGATTGTACGCCACGAGTTGGCTTGATATTGATATGAGGCCGAGAGCCTGTTTATGATGCCACGAGATGGCTTGTTATTGCGCTTGGGCCGTAAGGGGCCCCTCCCGGAGTCTGCACACCCTCAGTGAGCGCGGGTACCCAATGTGATGTGAGATATAGCCCGAGGGGCTGGTATTGTTCGATGTGATTGCCCGACGGGCTAATACTATTCTATGTGATTGCCCGAGGGGCTGGTATTGTTCGATGTGATTGCCCGAGGGGCTGATGCTGTTCTATGTGATTGCCCGAGGGGCTGGTACTGTTCTGAGATATTGCCCGAGGGGCGGATTTGTTGATATTGTGCCTGAGGGGCGAACCTTATGTGCTTTTCTTTCTTATTTGCCTGTCTTTTACTTGTTTAATTGTGTATTTGTGGCCGAGGGGCGGATTTCTGTGCTTGTGTGCACTAGTTGTTCTGCATTCATTTGCGTAACTATTGAAAAAGCCATTTTCAAAGAGTTTTAGACTGAGCTAAGATGTTTTAAGGGATTTTATAGCTTCATTGCTTTCTCACTGGTTTTGAAACTGCTTCTATACAGCATGTTGATGCTCTTTTCGTGATTTCTTATCGCTCAGTCTTTATTTATGATTATTACTCACTGAGTTGGAGTACTCACTTTACTCCCTGCACCATGTGTGCAGATTCAGGTATCCTACACCTGGTAGCGGGTTTTGGCTGATCGGAGGCAGAGTTATCGGAGTTTAGCAAGGTAGCTGCCGGCGTTCGCAACACTGCTTTTCTCCCTCCTTATTTTATTAGTTTGCGCTTTAGGCATTTCAGACTTTGTCAGTTGTATTTAGACTTAGTAGATGCTCATGACTAGTGACACCCCGGTATCGGGTTGTGTTTGGGTTGTACTTCTGCCTTGTTATGTTATTATGCGCTGTTTAGCATTGTTAAATCATGTTTAGCCTATTGTATTGCTGTCTAGCTGTTTAACTTCGAATTGGGAATGTGTCGGCTGGCCTTGTCTTCACAAGAGGCGCCATCACGACCGGGTCTGGATTTATGATCGTGACAGATACTTATTTTAAATTGATGAGTGATCAATCTTTTGTAATTTCTTTGTCATGCACATTTTTGGACTACCTCAAGAGAGGTTTTTATTGCAGAAATATAAGTAAGCATAATTTTTATTAGGATGAAGATGTCCATATGCTTTATAAGGGAGTATATACACCTATTAGAGTTAATTGGGTTAAGCGGACATATGGTCACTATCTTTTTTTATGAATAATTGGCATCCTATAACAACACATAATAGGAATTGGCAATTTTTTAGCCTTATATTAGGTTTCGCAATGATAGCCCCAAACAATTGGCATTATATAGCCAAATCCTAAAAAAACTACTCTCTTATATATTCTCTCTAAAAAAACTACACGCTTATTTTGGCTTCCCTCCCCCTTTCTCTCCTTGTATTTCTTCTTTAATCTCATCTTTTTCACTCTCATAGATTAGCAAAAATTCTTGCAAATTATGCAAAAAAAAAAAAATAATAATTAGTGGGATGAAAAGGTAAGGTTGTTCTCACATCAGAAAAAACCAGAAGCAAAAACTAAGAGAGAAAAAATATATTTTAACTTTGATTTTCTTCTCTCTTCTTTTATTTGGTCGGATCGAACGAGTGGGTATGATTGAAATTGGCTGATAATACCTAAACAAGGCTATATACGAAAATTGAGCAAGATTAGAAATGATTTAGACTGGTTTCAGGTAAAAAATAATACCTAAATATCCAACTGCGATATGTGTACATGACGTTGTATATCGTGTACATCAATGTATATCACACACATGTTTTTAAGGACGTCTATGTATATCACTTTGTATATCGTGGATACAACATATTTTTTTACGGACGCCCATATATATCACATTGTATATCGTATATATAACACAAATTTTTCTGGATATACACATGATATACATGAGATATCACTGATATACATGAGATATATTGTACACTTAGATATACAAAAAAAAAAACCAAAAAGAAATTTTTGATATACATCTTAATATATACAAAGACGAAAAATAAAGTTGAGATATACATTTTGATTTGTTATACATAGTGATATACAAACAACACAATTATTTTTGTGGTATACACTTAGATATAAACACAACAATAAATAAGAAACATTTATATTTGTAATTTCATATTTTAAATATAACAAAAAGAAAATAAGATTTTGATATACATAAAAAGAAAATTAAGATTGGGATATACACTTTGATATACATATTATTATTGTGATATACATTTATTGGCTACTTAATGCCAATAAATAAAAAATGGGTTAATTCTAGCCAATTAGTAGACTGAGTTGATATACGGTGGTGCCAAACTCCCTTGTTTTATTCCTACCATTTTTTTCAGATTAGTGGATGCCATTTACTAGCGCATGTCTTCTTTTTCTTGCAAGGTCGAAATTCGAGGACGAATTTTCTTCAAGAAGAGGGGAATGATAGAATCCTTGGAAGCTCAACTCTATTCAAGGACAAGAATGAAGCTTTGGAATCTCAAGGAGGGCCTTTAACAAAATGTCAAGCTAAAGTTGCAAAACAAAGTCATTAGACTTCAAGTGCAAATAAAGAAGTTGTTAATTGGGAGAAAGAGCTCAAGGATAAAGGATGTGAATTGGCTAGGTGTTACAATGTTTTTATGATCCAAATTTATGTCCAAGAAGAGGACTAGTGGATCCCAAGATACATCCTTTGAAGAAGGTCCAAATTAGTCTACTTTTGGATCAATTTAGCACCTAAATGTGTCTAAACTTGCAGATCATGAAGTACTACATAATGCCACATTTTTATAACATAAAAAGGACTTACTTGCTGCCCAAGAATGGTTCAATAGGCGTGCAAGTTGGTGCCAAGTTGCTTGCAAGTTGCCTTCAAGATTTCCATGATCCTTTCCAATATTGGTTTGGGACTTTCAAGATCCTATCCTAGATTTGTTTTAACTTATTTATATATATTTTGGTACTAGATTTATTGCTTTCCTAGGTTTACGGCTATATTTTCCTTTTCCTAAGATTGTTGGAGCTTACTTTCTAAGATTGACATGGTTTTAGTTTCCTAGTGTTTTACCTTTTCCAAAGGTAGTTGGACTTGTTGTCCAAAGTAGTGTAGGACTTTATTTCCTTATTTTTTTAGCCTTAATTTTGTGAATGCCTGCTATCAATATAAGGGGGTGTCTTCTTTGTTTTAGACATATTATGACAAATTATTATCAATAAAATTGTGAGATTTTTCTTGCACTCTTGTGTGTGGCTTCTCTTGGATTTATTATTCAACCTTCAAGACTCAACTTAAGGTAGTAATATTAAACTCTTTTCAAAATCTTAGGTCACTTCTAGATATTCAAGAAAAGTGATAAGTTTAGAGTTATTGTTGTTCTTGTTATTCTAAAGGGTCGGGTTTCACAATCTATCTCTTGTTTTTAATTCTCTACCAAAGGCGATTAGTTGTTCGTTAGCTAACTGTTGTTGTTAGGATTCAACATCAAGACTTGACTTCTTGAATTCAAGAATTTTCTTGGATTCAATCTATCTTTAATTTCTGTCTTCTTTTTCATTTCTTTACTTTCTTTTGGCTTATGCACGTTTCTTGATTTTCTTGTTTTTCTTTAGTAGTTCTTGGGCCCCTATCATGTTGTTATAAGCTTGTGTTGTGGCCCAATCATCATTGTTGGAGTGCATCAAGGCTTTTCAGTTTGATGATCCTCACTTGTTGGTGTTGAAAGACACGATATAGTAGCATGGTGCCAAGAAGGTTGTGATTTGGGATGATGGTATTATGCAGCTTGAGGGCCGGATTTGTGTTCCGAATATTGATGGGTTGAGAGAGTTTATTATTAAGAAGGCTCATAGTTCATGGTATTCCATTCACCAAGGAGTCACGAAGATCTACTATGACTTGAAGCAGCACTATTGGTGGCAGAAGATGAAGAAAGACATTGTTGGACATGTCTCTCGGTGAAGTATGAACATCATAAATGGGTGGGTTGACTCAGAAATTGGTGATACCAAAGTGAAAGTGGGAGCGCATCACTATGGACTTTGTCGTAGGCTTAGCATAGACGGTGAAGAAATATGATTGTCTAAGCTATTATAGACCGGTTGGCTAAGTCCGCACACTTTATTCCGGTGATGACTTCCTATTTTTCAGAGCCACTCAATTTTACATCAGGGAGATTATCCGTCTGCACACTATGGCCATTTTATCATTTTGAACCAGAGCACTTAAATCACATCATACTTTTTGAGGGTTGTGCAACATGAGTTGGGCACACGTGTCGATTTCAGTACCACGTTTCATCCTCTGAAAGACGAGCAGTCCGAGCGAACTATTTTGATTTTAGAAGATATGTTGCAGGCATGCTCTATGGATTTTGGGAGTCAGTGAGACCAGTTTCTACCTCTAGTAGAGTTCACCTACAACAACAAATATCAATTGAGCATTCAAATAGCTCCATATGAGGCCTTATATGGGAGGCAATGTCGTTCTCTGGTTGGAAGGTTTGATTTCGGTAAGGCTAGATTTCTGAGCACGAATTTGGTTTGTGATGCTTTGGAGAAGTTGAAAGTGATTCAGGAGTGACTTCGTATAGCTCAGTCCAGGCAAAAGAGTTTTGAGGATCGGAAGGTTCGAGATATGGCTTACATGGACGGTAAGAAGGTTCTTCTAAGAGTGTCACCTATGAAGGGCGAGATGCGATTTGGGAAGAAGGACAATTTTAGCTAGAGGTTTATTGTCCCGTTTAAGATTTTGGAGATAGTTGGGGAGGCTGCTTATAGGCTTTCATTTCCTCCTAGACTAGTAGGGGTACATCCCATATTTCATGTCTTCATGCTTCGGAAGTACCATGAAGATAGGTCATATCTTTTAGACTTTTGAATTGTGCATCATGATGAGAATTTGCCCTATAAGGAAGAGTCGGTGGCTATTCTAGACCGGCAGGTTCAAACTTTGAGATCTAAGAGTATTCTTTTTGTGAAAGTCAGTTGGAGAGGTTAACCGATTAAGAAAGCCACTTGGGAGTCCGATTCTGATATGAGGAGTAGATACCCACATTGTTTTACCAGTCCATGTACCTTTCTATGTCCGTTCAAGGATGAATTTTTCTTTTAGAGGTGCAGAATGTAACGAACAGACAGGTTTTTGAGTACTAGCTCCTAATTTTTATTTTGAAACCTTTCATAGCTCAAATTGATGATTTATGACTTGTGTGCATGGTTCGTGTCAATTCTCGGAAAGCTTATATGTGAAATTTTAAAGAAAACTTTAGTAATGACAAGAGTTGACCATGGTCAATGTTCTTGGTAAATGACCTCAGATCATTTTCTGTAATGATTTAGGTATGTTCATATGATGATTTGGACTTGTATGCATATTTTGTTGGGGTCCTGGGTGACCCGAGGCCCTTTCGGAGCATTATGTAAAAAGTTAGAAAAATGTGTTTTGAACTTGAAAATCTTAAGTTTTGATGATCAATTCTTAATATTTGATGTTATTTTGATGATTTCATCTTACGAGCGAGGTTATATGATGTTTTTACACTTGTGTAGATGTTCAGATTGGAGCCTGAGGGGCTTGGGCGAGTTTCGGATAGTTTTGGATAGCTGATGCAACGTCTGGTATAGTTAGTCTACAGGTCTCGCAAATGCGAAGACTTGTTCGCAAATGCGAGCTTCACTTTTACGGAGTAAGGTCGCATCTCCGGAGTGGGAATGGGAACTGAGAGCTTCGCTTTTGCAAAGCAGTGGTTGCATTTGCAAGATGGAGGGCATCACATTTGTGAGTCAAGGATGGGCTTGTTGGCCCAAGTAAAGGTTAGTTTTGAAGACTGACAAAGGAACTCAGACATGAACCAGGTCCATCCAGTGGTCCATCCCTCAGGTTCACAAAAACGGACAGATTCAAGCACGTGGGATGCACGTGAAGGAGATAAGCTTAACATGGTGTATTTAATATCTCCTGATCGAAAAGGTTGCATAATTGATAAGGAGAAGGAGTACTTAATCAAAGAGAACACTATTCAAGATAGGGAAGGAGTTAGAAGTTGAAATTAACTAGAATTCTTCCACCAAGGAAGAGTTGCATCAGAACTCTAGTTATTTCTTTATCTACTAACTCTATAAATTACAAGATGTTCTCACATTAAATGGGTTGCACAAAAATGCAGAAGTTAAACATGAATTGGGAGAAAAATAGCAAGGCTTTTTGCAAGCAGTTCGTGTGTGATTCAAGTGTGCAAACCAAAAGCTACATGAACTAGATTGAAGAAACAGCTCCATAAAGAGTTTTATGTGTCTTTCTTTATTTCTAGTTCAATTGTAGTAGGTGTTTCATATTGTACCTTTCAGCTTTATCTAGAAGCAATTGTAATAGGTATATTGAGTATTCAAGTTAGAGTTAACTTGAAGTTGTCGCAGCAGTTAGAGGCTGGTTGCCACAACGGGATTAGAGTTAATCCTTAGGTATACAAGAGTTTTGTAAATGCTGTTTTAAGCTAGGTGTTTTCCACGTAAAAATCTCGGTGTTCTTTATTTTTTGTATTTATTATTCCGCAAACAGCAGTAATTAGTATACCTAGAAGAACCAAGTTCTTCTAGAGCAAAAATTGGGTACCACACAAATCACCCCCCTCTTGTGTGGTATTGACGTTTAGAACATCATTTGGTATCAGAGCAGGTTATCCTTGAAGAGGCTAACATCTTAGGAACAGATCAAAATGAGCGCACCACCTGGAAACTGGGAAGGGCAATCCACTGATAGGCCTCCACTCTTTAATGGCCACTACTACTCTTGGTGGAAAAACAGGATGAGAGATCATATCATAGGAGAGGACTATGAACTCTGGGACATAGTCACTGATGGTCCTTTGGAAACTACAAAGAAGAATGAGGAAGGAATGGATGTGCCAAAAAAAAGAGCTAACTGCAATGCTGAGGACTTGAGGAAGTGGGAGAAAAATGCTAAGGCCAAGAAGTGGCTTGTATGTGGACTAGGTCCAGACGAGTACAGTAGAATTCAAAGCTGTACCACTGCTAAGGAAATCTGGGACACTTTGCAAGTGGCTCATGAAGGAACACCTCAAGTGAAGAGGTCCAGAGGAATACTATTGTATTCTCAATATGAGAATTTCACCATGAAGGAAGGGGACACCATCCAAGAAATGTATACAAGGTTCACCACACTGACAAATGAACTTAAGTCTCTTGGAAGGGTTATTCTGGAAGAAGACAAAGTTGAGAAGAATTTGACAAGGGTACTACCAATCTCTTGGGAAAGCAAAATCACAGCTATTCAGGAATCAAAGAACATTTCCACTCTTAAGTTAGATGAGCTAATTGGAAATCTCACTGCCTATGAACTTAGAAGGCAAACCATGAAGATGGATGCACCCAAGAAGGAAAGGAGCATGACATTCAGAATCACTGAAGGTGCTGATCCAGAGGAGGATGAAATGACCATGATCACAAAGGATTTCAAGAAGTACCTAATGAGAGGAAATGGTCCTTCAAGAAGTGGAAGCTACAACAAACCAAGGGTTCCTGAAAAACAAACCAATGAGGGGTGTTACAAGTGTGGAAAGACTGATCACCACATCAAAAATTGCCCTCAATGGGAAATTGAATGGAAGAAGGAAAGAGCTGAACGAAGGAACAGGAAGAAGGAACAGGTTCAACCCAAGAAGAACAAAGGATCAACAATGGCTATGGTTGCTGCCTGGGGAGAAAGCTCAGATGAGGACTCGGAGGATGAAGATGGAGATGAACAAGCACTTATGGCAATTGGAGAATCCGATGAGCAATCTGAGGTAAGTATAATTCATCTCAAAGACAAGATTAAATTTTTGTCTAAAGAAAGGCTATCTGAGTTACTCCTGGATTTCATTGATGAATCTGAGTATCTAAACAATGAAAACAAACAGCTGTCTAAGGAGTGTGTGATTTTGAAAGCTAAGTGCAAAAATCTGGAACTTAGCTCTAGTGAAAATGATAGTAAAAATGCTGAGTTGAAGAACCAGGTTCATGAACTTGACACCACAGTCCTAGAGCTTAAATCTGAAAATCTAAAATTGAAATTAGGAATTGGTAAAAAGAAATCTGATCACACACAACTCACTTTTATAAAAATTGTAGGAAAAATGAAAGATGAGTTATACAAAAGAGATAAGAAGATAAGAGTTTCTAAGGAGGATATAAACAAGGTTAAGCACGAGCTAGACAGAACCTGTAAATGGAATAGGTCATCCGATGCACTTTCATGGCTACACGAACACCATAGTAGCAATAAGCGAGGACTTGGCTATCGGACCCCTACATCTAAGTGGGATCCTAAAAGTAAGTACCTCACACTTCCTGAGAACATAATTTGCACACACTGTGGTAAAACTGGTCATTATAAATCTGAATGTATTGCAAAAGAAAAGGCTAGTAAAAAGAATAAAGAATTTGTTCAAGGGAAAAATAGGCTGCCAGGTTGGGCTAAAAAAATCTGATTCACCCTTTTGCCTATAGAAAGGGACCCAAACTAGTTTGGGTTCCTAAGACTAACCCCTAATTTCCTTTTATGGGTCCAAGTAAAAGGGAGCAGCCAAATATGGTACATGGATAGTGGCTGCTCAAAGCATATGACAGGAAGCAAGAACCAGTTCCTTTCACTTGAGGACCTCAAAGGAGGTAATGTCTCCTTTAGAAATGGGAAGGAAAGTGATATTATTGGGGTTGGAAAGGTAGGTAAGACTGATTCTCACTCTATTGAGAATGTCTACTTGATAGGTGGCCTAAAGTACAGTCTAATCAGTGTATCACAATTATGTGATAAAGGTAACTTGGTAGCATTCACCTCTACCAAATGTTTTGTGATTAATCTTACCACTGACAAGATTGTTTTGCAGGGAAAAAGAGTAAACAATACATACATTGTAGATTTGTCCACACTTTCAGAAAATAAACTCACTTGCTTAAGTGTGTTGGACAATGATCCCCTCCTTGGCACAAGAGACTTGGACATGTAAGTCTGAGTCAACTCAACAAATTAGTCTCCAAGGACCTGGTAATAGGGCTGCCTAACATCAAGTTCAAGGAAGACAAAGTTTGTGAGGCTTGTGCAAGGGGAAAGCAGGTAAGATCCTCTTTTATATGCAAGAAAATGGTAAGCACCACCAGATGATGGAACTGGTCCATATGGATCTCTGTGGTCCAATGAGAACATTAAGCAGATGTGGTAAAAGATATGTGATGGTTCTTGTTGATGATTACTCTAGGTTTATTTGGATATCGGTTTTAACATCTAAAGATGAAGCATTTGACATGTTTACTTCTTTTTTTAGAAAAACTCAGAAACAACTAGGTAATCATCCTGCATCAATTAGGTCTGATCATGGAACTGAATTTGAAAATGCTAAGTTTGCTGAATTTTTGCATGCTACATTGTAAATAGTTGCATGACTAGACCTCTTGTTAAGAAGATTCTCTATGAGTCACTTAAAGGGAGAAAGCTAAATATATCCCATCTTAGGGCATTTAGATGCAAGTGCTTTGTGCACAATAATGGCAAAGACTCCCTAGGTAAGTATGATCCCAGAAGTGATGAGGGAGTATTCTTGGGATATTCTTCACATAGTAAAGCTTATAAGATATACAATAAAAGAACTATGTGTGTAGAAAAAATGTATATGTTATTTTTTAAAACTAACATTCTTTCTGAGAGGCAAGAGCAAGATAATGAAGAGATTGGGCTGATAAGAAATTCAAATGGTGAAACCACAGTCCAGTCTGAAGATGCATCACAGGAAGGAACAGGTGATTGAACAGATGCCTCCACCCAGGGCAACATGATAGGGGGAACTAACTAGAGAGGAACTGATCCTCAAATCTCGAGTGAACCTGTCCATGAACCTATTCCTCAGTAACAAAACCAGGAAGGAACATCCAATGAAATTAACACTCCTATTGCAACATCCACGAAATTGGATATAGATGAACCTGGTTCATCTGTTGATCAGAAGTTGTATAGGGGAATGATTGGTTCTCCTTTGTATCTTACTACTAGCAGACCTGATATTGTTTTCAATATAGGTGTTTGTGCTCGATTTCAAGCAAATCCAAGGAAGTCCCACTTGACTGCTGTCAAGAGAATTTTGAGATAGTTGAAAGGCACCACTAACCTTTGCCTTTGGTATCCAAAAGGTAGTAACTTTAACCTAGTGGGATATGTTGACGCTGATTATGCGGGTTTCCTTGTGGATAGGAAGAGCACCTCAGGTATGGCACACTTCCTTGTTCATGTCTTGTGTCATGGGCTACTAACAAGCAAATTGCTGACATCTTCACAAAAACCTTAGGTAGAGATCGCTTTGAGAGGAACAAGGTGGAATTAGGGATGATTAAGATCACCTAAAAGGACCAGTTCAAGGTTAAACGAAAAAAAAATGAAAAAAAAATTGAAAAATAAATTTTGGTTAGAAAGTCAGTAAATTGTATAATCAGATTAAATCTTGCTCAGTCTCATACTTTCCATAGTATACTCTTGTGCCATGTTATAAAATGACTCATTAATCTCTAATGATATTTTCTCTATTTTGGCAAATTTAGACTTACACAAGAGAATTTTCTGTGAAGAACCTGGTTCATCAAAATAACACGGTATGTTTTCTACACTCTGCATAATTTGAAATAACTATATTTGGATCATGAGCAGAGTCCTACCAAATACCAAACTTCTTTTGGACTTGTCCGTTACAAGTGAACCAGTCCCGTTAAAAAGAGTCCCAACCAAATGGAAGTAGCTAGATTCTAGGGATACACTCCAATGTCCCTTCAAAGTTGAATTTCAGTTTGATTAAAACTTCTAAGAGTCTGAAAAGTTGTAGTTACCCCATCAATTATTCTCCTGTATATTGATCAGCTTTAGTATATTCCTTACTTCATCTCTCTCAAGCCATCAAAAACTCTCATTCTTCTTTCATCTTCCAAACACAATCTAATTCTCTTCTTTTCCATACCCTAGCCCAAATATGTCGAACAGCTCTGAAAATCCTTCATCACCACCACAGGAAACCACTTCCACACTTTCTACAACACCAATATCTAAGAAAAGTAGAGTAAAGATGATGGCTCATAAGATTGTCGCTGAAGGAGAGCATATCAAGAAAATAAACAAGCAATTGAAAGCAGGTAGGGAAGAAGAATCCTAGAAATCTGAAGATTCATTTAAGTCTGCTACTAAGGGGGAAGAAAGTAGGTCTTCCGAAATTGAACAGATATCTTTTGCTTCCTGAAACAATTTCTGAAGTTGCTGCAAATTTGGAGAATAGATTTGTGCTGGTACGATATATAGCAGGTGTTGAGACTAAAGAATCTGGAGAAGTTGGTGGTAAAAATAAAAAGAAAAAAAGGAGAGCAAGGGTGCTAGGAGTACTGTGACGGTAAAGGGTACAAGAGTGGTTGATTCTTTTACCACTCCTGTTGGTATAACAAAAGAAACTGGTGCAATGGTTGTTTGGGGAGAGGAATTTACTGAAATAGAAGAGAGTGTGAGCAAAACAGGGGGAAGTGGGAAGCTGCTGAGGGGTTGGTTCAACTTGGGAAAAATATCGATGAACCTGTTCTATCTGAACAGGAAACCCTCTTGGCCCTACTGATAGGGTTATCAATGGCACCAAAACTCATGCCATTCCCTATGGTTTCATTCTCACAAATGTGCTTGAACATTTCAAGGTACCTATGAAGAAGTGGGAGGTTAGTACAAGAAAGGATCATTTTGGGGTTAATACTCTACTTGCTTGCGATTATGAAGTCAATGTCATTCCTAATGAACCTAGTTCATCTAAAAGGACACCTATCGATAGCAAGGTCAGAGCTCTATTACAGGAGAGTGAGGCAAAGGATGTTGAGATAGCAAGGCTGAAGACACGATTGGTTGAGGTAGAATCTGAGAGAGATGTTCTCAGAACTGAACTTGCAAAGGAAAAGGAGAAGAATGATGGAATTCTTCAAGACATGCTGAAACTTCTCCAAGCAAATAACCCAGCCCCTACCTCTTGTAAGCCTAAAATCTTAGCCTAGTGTAGATCAACCAGTGACCCAATTCGAGACCTTTTGTTTCTTTTGCTCATGTTTTAAGTATTTTTATTTCTTCTTATACTTTGTGGTAGAGTCTTATCAATCATCAATGAAATTCACTGTTTTTGCTCTAACTGTTTGTTCATATTTCTTTGATGGTTAAAATTCTTAGCTTGATCTATGATGATTAATCCATAATTGCATTTGAAGTAGCCCCAGTGGCCATGAGTAAGCTTTAAAATCTGGTTATCTCACATTTTTTATGCAACTTTTCGATGATACCAAAAGGGGGAAAAAAGGTTGTGCTTTAAACAAGTGATGTTTAGACTTTGAAAAGTGATGTTTATAACCTAATGTACATGGTCCGTGATGATAAGTGATATAAAAGAAAAAATGTTTCTAACATTGTGTTGATGTTTGAGTTGAGTTCTGGCAGGGCCTAAGTGTATGAAAAGCACAGTGTTTGTCATCATCAAAAAGGAGGAATTTGTTGGCCCAAGTAAAGGTTAGTTTTGAAGACTGACAAAGGAACTCAGACATGAACCAGGTCCATTCAGTGGTCCATCCTTCAGGTTCACAAAAACGGGCAGATTCAAGCACATGGGATGCACGTGAAGGAGATAAGCTTAACTTGGTGTATTTAATATCTCCTGATCGAAAAGGTTGCATAATTGATAAGGAGAAGGAGTCCTTAATCAAAGAAAACACTATTCAAGATAGGAGTTAGAAGTTGAAATCAACTAGAACTCTTCCACCAAGGAAGAGTTGCATCAGAACTCTAGTTATTTCTTTATCTACTAACTCTATAAAATGCAGGATATTCTCACATTAAATGGGTTGCACAAAAATGCAGAAGTTAAACGTGAATTGGGAGAAAAATAGCAAGGCTTTTTGCAAGCAGTTCGTGTGTGATTCAAGTGTGCAAACCAGAAGCTACATGAACCAGATTAAAGAACCAGCTCCATAAAGAGTTTTATGCGTCTTTCTTTATTTCTAGTTCAACTGTAGTAGGTGTTTCATATTGTACCTTTCAGCTTTATCTAGAAGCAATTGTAATAGGTATATTGAGTATTCAAGTTAGAGTTAACTTGAAGTTGTCGCAGCAGTTAGAGGCTGGTTGCCACAACGGGATTAGAGTTAATCCTTAGGTTTACAAGAATTTTGTAAATGCTGTTTTGGCTCAGTGATTTTAGTGGAAGTTTGGGAAAATCCTACTGAGTAGTAGGTCGTAGTTTTTTCACCTTTTGAGCCAGGTGTTCTCCACGTAAAAATCTCTGTGTTCTTTATTTTTTGTATTTATTATTCCGCAAATAGCAGTAGTTAGTATACCTAGAAGAACCAGGTTCTTCTAGAGCAAAAATTGGGTACCACACAAATCACCCCCTCTCTTGTGTGGTATTGACATTTAGAACATCAGGGCTGGACTGATTTGGAAAATGCGAAGGATGCGTCACTTTTGCGGTAGGTGGCCGTTATGCAAATGCGAAGTTTGTGTCACAATTGTGACACCTGAAGGGCTCGGAGGTTGTTTTGTCTCTTGTGAACAGTGATATGCTTTTGCGATATCTGTAGCTAGGTAAAATATTGGGAATCCGAGACAGCTTATTTTACACCATTTTTGAACTCTAGACTCCATCGATGCGATATTTAGAGAGCAATTTCCTCCAAAACTCATATGGTAATAATCTTAACTTGTTTTTGTTCAATTTCAATTACTTTTTCATTAATTTCATCACCAAATCTAGGAATTTTAAAGTAGAAATTTGAGGTTTTGGGTAGAATTTATGGATTTTATAAAATTGAGGTTTAGACCTCAAATTGAGACCAAATTTCAAAACAAATCACATATCTAGGTTCGGGGGTGAATGGCGAATCGAGATTTGGTCTTAATTTTTGATTTCGACCACGTGGGCCCCTGATTTATTTTTTATTAACTTTGTTAAATATTGGACCTTTTTCATTCGAGGATAGTTTCTAAATCATGTTTTGAATTGTTTGAATAATATTTAACTAGATTCGATTTATTTGGAGGTTTGTTCTAAAGAAAAAGTCATGTTGGATTGTTGATTATGTTCCAAAAAGAGGTAAGTATCTTGCTTATCCTTGATTTAAGGGAAATAGGCTTCAACAGAGTCTATATTCTATGTGATCGACGTGTTGGGGCAGTGTATATGCAACGTGACGGGTGTATATGCGTTGGCAATAGGATATGGGTAGAATTAGCCTTATTTGTGCCTTTTTATTAGTATATTATGTCTTCCGTGCTTTAGATATATTATTTAATTCTTTAATTTCTCGTATTCATGTTATTTTCTATGTTGCGACTATTGAGATATTAGTGTTGAGATTCGTTGAATTGTTGATTAGTTGTTGGTTCTATTTGTTGGAAGATTCTCATATGACGATTTGTGTTCAAATACTATTGTTGGTGTTGAATTTTGCTTCCCACCTTTCTTGTTAATGCGTTGTGTATGATTTCTTGGTTAGGAAGAGTGAAATGCAGGAACTGTATTTCCGTGCTTGTGAGAAACAATCATTGTGCACGAAGGGTGTTTGTGTGCCTTATTTACATATTGATATTATTGCTTGAGCTAATGTGAGGATATGCACGAAGGGTGTTTCTGTGCTTGTTATCGTTTTATCATGTGAGGATGAGAGTAAAAGTACGAAGGGTGATGCCGTGTAATTGTTATTATTTTATCATATGAGGATGAGAGTAAAATCATCAAGGGTGATGTAGTGCAATTGTTTTTATATTATTATGTGAGGACGAGAGTAAAAGCACGAAGGCTGATGCCGTGCAACATTGTTAATTTCAGTACTCTTAAGTTTGATATTTGGAATGTGGACTTGGCTTTGTGCTTTTAGTATTTACTTTTGAAAGAGTCTTACTCCTCGAAACTTTAGTTTGCGTTTCCCTTTTATGCCCCATTTACTTGTATACCCGTTACCCCTTTCACTTGTCATTATCCTTTTATTACTTTGATACTCTATTTGTAACTTTGTTACTTCTTGATATATAACAACACAATTTCATTGTAGGTTTCTTGTCTTAGCTTAGTCACTACGTCGTCGAGGTTATGCTCAAAACTTACTTAGTATATTAAATCGGCTCTACTCATACTATACTTTTGCACTTCTTTCCTGTACTATGTTCGAGCTGAATATGGAAGTCCTCTGAATTATTATTGTCATTATCTTGTTATATCTGTGTGGCCATTATTTTATTCGGCCAATATCTTTCTGAGCTTGTCACTACATTAAACCTAAGGTTAGGTTTGTTACTTATTGAGTACATGGGGTCAGTTGTACTCATACTACACTTTTGCACCTTGCGTGCAGATTTTGGAGCTGACATTGTTGTGCATGATGGGAGCTGGCGTTGGAGATGTACCTGCATTGTGGTTATATTTGCCTATTGTTCTTGGCAGCTTTAGATTTATAAATATGTTTATGTACATTTAGAATAGATGATGTATTTATTTCGTACCACCTTTGTAAATATTACGTCTTAGAAGCTCATGACTTGTACAGCTACTCCTTGGGATTTTGTATAGAATGCTCAGTTATTTTATTTATTAACTTGTTATTCTATTTGAGTTGTGTTTTCTATCATTTGGCCTACGTAGTGGGTTGAGTTAGGTTCCATCACGACTAGCTGAAATTTGGGTCGTGACATCTCTCAAGCACCTCAAATGGACCAATATACCGGGGTCTTAACTTGCCCTTCCTTCCGAACCTCATCACACCCTTCACGGGAGAAACTTTGAGTAACACCTGTTATAAGCAGCATCACGAACCTTCCTATCGGAATAACTCTTTTGTCTAGACTGTGTTGTACCAAGCCGATCCTGAATCAACTTGACATTCTCCATGGCATTCCGAACCAGATCAATACCCAACAACTGTTGGTTCCCAAGTACACGCAAGTATACGTAGCCTTCGAGTAATAAAGTGACTCAAAAGTCGAATGTCGAGCCCACAGAAACATAGATTAATCGTTAACTAAGCTAACTAAAATTAATTAAATGTCCAAGATAATCAAAAATATTATTTTTCTACTAAACTACTTTTGAAGAAATTGAACAAGTAATTAGCTAAATTAATTTGGAGCAAACAATAGTGGTTGGATTTTAATCAAAGGAGATCAAGATTCCATGGTTGTGGTTGGTTTATCAATCCTAATAAGTTCGTAGTTACACATGTTAATCCAAATTAGCTATGATTTCTAGTTTACCGGATCATTTATATAAATAGCATGTTCCCACAATACTATCCGTCTATCGACAATATATCAACCCTATATTCCTATGGTGTTGAATTTATCATGAATGAATATAATACAGTATTCAACTAAACAAGACAGTTAGGTATATTCCTATCCTAACCGCGAAATCTTCCCCTATGCCACGGGTTCAGAAATATGCTCTCTCTAATTCTACTCTAATCTAAACAAGATTCTCCCAAGCATCGCACAGATAGTAAATAGAACTCAACTGCTGGCCAAACAATTAAGAAATTATGCACATAATTAGAGAAATAACCAAAGATGATAACTCAAATTAACAGTAATGTAATTAATAAACTTCAATATTAATGACAACCACAACCCTAGAATGTGGAGTTTAGCTCCACATAGACATGGTAGCAAACCATCAAATCATTAAAAAAGTAAAGATTACTAAGTTTGATGGAAGAAAGATGGTATGATGAATTCTGGCCTTCACAGCGGCTCTGTGCTCTCCCTTGGTCCAAAGTATCTTCTACCCCTCAAAAGCATGCTTTTATGTATTTGTGGCAGCTAGGGTTTTTATGGGGCGAATTGGGTTTCTCCTAATTCGGACTGGAGAAATTGATTTTTTTTGCTTCGGTCCCGGTCTGGAGAAGTGATCCTCGCTTCACTATCGAGACTTTTCTGGTTTTTTCTGCTCCGGTCCCGGTCTCGCGAAGTGAACCTCACTTTATTCGGGACCTGGGCACCAAACTTATACTTCATCTAGATTCTTCCGTTTTTACTTCACTTTGCATGAAACCTTTTCAAATCACTTACAATTGACTCCTACACATACCACAAATATTCTCACAAAAATTAACAAGACCAAGGTATAATGAAAGGTAAATTACATGCAAAAACATGGATTTTTATCCAAACATCACCACCCCACACTTAAGCTCTTGCTCGTCCTCGAGCAACCAACAATTAAAACTATTCTTGAGCACTTTCTACTTACACAATTGAAGCACACTACACTAATCACCATGGTTGATAGCAACAATTAAACTAGAGCATATGCAATCACTTATACTTCCCTTTACTTATGTCATTCTTCGAAAATAGTCACTAAAGACAACATGCTCATAACAGTCCTAGCTTCAATAACTGACTCAATGTCACCATGCACTCATGGCTTGAACACCCAACATCTTTAGAGACGTCTAATAATCTTACTTATCCCTCGTGAAACCATGTGCGCTCATAGTAAGAACAAAAGAGTAAGTTTAATCCACACATTCAAATCAAATGCTCAAATATATTTTAAGGACCCATATATATCAAAGAAAATCACTGTCTCTCATAAAAGAAGTCACATGCATGCAATTGGTACCATAGGCTTGCCCTTAATGTAAATCTCTACTAATGTAGGCTCACACTATCTAAAATCAATTAGGACTTTTTTATGGTTGTAATGTGGGCTAAGGGACGGGAAGGATATATTTAGGAATAATGCCTAAACCCCCTAAGCACTTTAACACATCTCATAATTATTTTTAAGCGCAAATTCTTCAATACCAACTTCAATTTCACAACTAAAATCATCCCTAACAACGTTCCCTCTTTCTTTAGGAACTACTTTAATTCATAACCACTAGCAAGGACAAGATATTAATTTATTCATCTATATTTTCGCTTCTTTTTTTTCATATTTTTTTTCTTTACAATTTTCGCTAGAGGTGTATTCTTTTACAAAACAAGTGCACCTTTCCTTCATTGTTTCCACTCGAAAGCCACCCAAATTTTCTCCTAAATTCTTTTAGCGCTCATTTCACAATTAAAGTGCTTTAAGAGGTAAAATGATCAAAACGATGTCAACTAAGAAGAAAAGGAGTTATAGGCTTTTAATGTGGGTTCCAAATAAAAGTCTATAGGCTCAAAATAGTTAACTAAGGATAGATTTTATTTGTGATAAGAATTAAGCTCAAAAAACACAAAGATAGCCTAAAATCATTTTTCAAACCGAGTCTCACCTATAATTTCGCTTCGACTCACATACCGGGCAAGTTATAGACACAAGTACAATGACATGGACTACACAAAAATCTCACTTCACACATGGCACATGACCTACTAAGGACGGTCTCATTCCGACTCTCAAACTAATGCAAGTATTCACGGAGCCACAAGATATTAAGCATTAAGCACAAAGTGAACATAAGTCAAGAAAATGAGACATAGGCGTCACAAAATATGCTATCCAAATTACCAAGGCATCATAAGCAATTTTAGCACATAGGGAAGATACTACACATGCCAAAGCATGAATATACTATTATCAAACAAGTCAAGGGCATCTAGAAATCTCATCTTTCTTCCTCCATTTTTTCCTAAGTCCTACTAAAAACCCGGTTCGAACTACATCCCATGGAAAAGAACCGAGGCACAAAGAAAAACCACGAGGGATTGTTACTAACTATAGGAAACTAAAAGACATATATTTGGATTTTTGATTAGACTTTAATCCCTCAAGAAAACTGTCCAGAAGATCCATCGTCGGGAAAAGTCCAAATTTTCTACTTTTTCCTGATTTTCTATAATTAAGAAAAAAATTAAGCTACTAAAATACTAAACAACTTTGAAAAGAAAAATAAGAAGCTAAAATCAAAATAATAACTTAACATTTTTACTAACATACTACTACTAGTTATCTAGAGGAATTCTCCCACCCCGCACTTAAAAGAGTGTAGTGTCCCCGAGGCAGAAAGAAAGAAAAAATATAACGAGGGTGGAAAAGAAACTCCCTGAAAGGCCAAAGGCCGAAGCCATCGCGGCTCACGAGGTACTCACACTTTCCCCAGGCATGGCTCTTTGTGTGGCATCCCACACGTGCTCACACAACCGGAATCCCCGTGCTCCAACTAAAGTCAAAACCCGGCCTCAAGTCCTCCAGACTGGCCCATCATCAGCACACCTACTTCATATCTCGCACCTCATCCAGGGAATCACAAGTCGTCGATGCACAGCTGATACCGAGCGCTCACATGCGCAAACGAATGCATGGAAGGAATTCAAAGAGTTACGCTTCAAGCTGAATCAATGACGCACGATAAGGATAGAAAGATGGGAAATTTATCCTAAATTCCCTGTAGCCTCTCGAAGATAGGTACGGGCGTCATCATACCAATCCGCAAGACTCTACTAGACACTTTCTCATGACTTGTATAACCTATGAACCTAGAGCTCTGAGACCAACTTGTCATGACCCAAAATCCAACTAGCCCTGATGGCACCTAACCAACCCGCTAGTTAAGCCAATTAACAATTATCCAATTCCAATGAAATTTTATAAAACAAATAAGTAAGAGAAAGTATCTGAATCTTATACAATCCCCAAGGACTGGTAGTACAAATCATGAGCTTCTAAGATTAGAATTACAAAGATGGTATGAAATAAATACATCATCTGTTAGAATAGTACATAAACAAATATTTATAAATCTAAGGCTACCATGAACAAGAGGCAGCTACATCTGGAACGCAGGCACGTCTTCAATTCTAGCTCCCATCATTGTCACGACCCGAATTTCCCACCCTCGGGAGTCGTGATGGCGCCTACTAATGAGAGCTAGGCAAGCCAACTGTTTGAATCAATTATCTTTTCGCATTTTTAATCATTTAACAATTAGGAAACCACAAATTAAACATCGGAATTTTAAACAAGCGGAAGAAACGATAAAGCATTTGAATAAATATCAAATACAACATCTTAAGCAAAATCTACCCAGAGCTGGTGTCACGCTTCACAGACAGTCTAGAATTACTACAAACAAGGTCTGAAAGATGAATAACACACTATTTCTGAAATATTTAAATGAAATAGGATAAGGGATAGAGGGAGACGCCAGGGCCTGCGGACGACTGCAGACTACCTCAAAATCTCCGACTGGACTGAAGGCAACCACCCAAGCTAGGGTCCGAATGCTGCTGCTTCGGGATCTGCACACAGTGTAGAGTGTAGTGTCAGCACAACCGATCCCATGTGCTGGTAAGTGCCCAGCCTAACCCCGGCGATGTAGTGACTAGGCTAGGACCATACTACTAAATAAACCTGTGTAGTTATATAATATATAACGGAAAATAAACAGAAATAAACAAGTAAAGATGGGAGGGGGACGTGCTACGAGGGGAGTATCATTTACCACCAGTAATTTAAGAGAAAAGCATAAAGAACAATTTAACACAGCAACAGAATGAGGAACTCGTAACCAATCAACAAGTACTTTTATTATCAATTGTTGCGGCGTGCAACTCAATCCAAATCATACAACATTGTTGCGGCGTGCAACCCGATCCATATCATTTATCACTGTTGCGGCGTGCAACCCGATCCAATTATATTATTGTTGCGGCGTGCAACCCGATCCAAACATAATATTGTTGCGGCGTGCAACCCGATCCAAACATAATATTATTGCGGCGTGCAACCCAATCCAAACATAATATTGTTGCGGCATGCAACCCGACCCAATTATATTATTGTTGCGGCGTGCAACCCGATCCAAATATAATATTGTTGCCGAGTGCAACCCGATCCAAACATAATATTGTTGCAGCGTGCAACCCGATCCACACATACAGTTCAACACCAATCACACAGAGAGTCCCGGCAAGGGGTCAATAAAGAAACAACACTATCCCGGGACTCAAGCTATGGTTAGACCAAACACTTACCTCGAACTTTCACGGCCAACTCAAGCCTCAAACACCGCTTTTCCTTTAGAATTCGCCTCCGAATTACTTGTATCTAATTCAAATTAATATAACGACACCAATAAATACTAAATAATCCAATCCCAAGGCTAAATTATAGGTTTTCCATCATTTTCCCCCAATAAGTCAAAAATCGACCCCGGGCCCGCTTGGTCGAAACTCATGGTTTGAACCAAAACCCATTCACCCATTAACCCACGAGCCCAAATATGCAATAAGTTTCGAAATTTAACCCCGAAACGAGGTCTAAATCCCAATTAATCAAAAAGCCCTAACTCTACCCAAATCCCCAATTTTCTACCATTAAAATCCTAGGATTATTGATAAAAGTTGATGAAAAACATTAGAGAGTTGAAAGAAATTAGTTAATGAACACTTACTTGTGATTTGGGAAGAAAATCTCTTGAGAAAATCGCCCTAGGTCTTCTATTTTTATGAAAATTTGAAAAAGAAATCGCAGAAGATATGTTTTAAAAGACTCCACTGCCCGACTTCCGCACCTGCGGTGCCTGAGTCGCACCTGCGTGACCGCACGTGCGGAAAAGTGATCGCTTCTGCGGAAATGACTAGGCCCGCTGGGGCCGCATCTGCGAGAAGGGACCCGCTCCTGCGGAAGCTTGTCTGCATCTGCGGGAGACGGGGCTTCAAACCAAACATGCATACTAACTCAAACATCATATGAACTTATCCGTGCGATCAAATCTCCAAAATGACCTCTCAAACGACGAATTTAGCATAGAAATCTAAGAAAAGTCCCAAAACTTCCAAAGTATCAATTTTCACAACTACGGGCCCGAATCACCTCAAACGACTTCCGTTTCTTACCAATTTTTACAGACTCATCTTAATTCACATATAAGACCTGTACCGGGCACTGGAACAAGAATACGGGCCCGGTACCATAAAATTTTAAACTCATTTCATTTCCAAAACTCATAAATAATTCCAGAAAACAATTTTCTTTAAAAATTCGTTTCTCGGGCTTGGGACCTCGGAATTCGATTCCGGGCATACGCCCAAGTCCCATATTTTTCTACGGACCCTCCGGGACCATCAAATCACGGGTCTGGGTCCGTTTTCCCAAAATGTTGACCGAAGTCAGCTTAAGTTCATTTTAAAGTCAAAATTCATCATTTTTCAGAGATTTTCACATAATGGCTTCCCAGCTATGCGCCCGGACTGCGCACGCAAATCGAGGTGATATTGAAAGAGGTTTAAGGCCTCGGAATGCAGAATTTATTTCTAAATCAAGTGATGACCTTTTTTGGTCATCACATCCTCCACCTCTAAAACAACCGTTCGTCCTCGAACGGACATAATAAGGATGTACCTGAGTCGGGGAAAAGATGGGGATAACGGCTCCGCATGTCGGACTCAGACTCCCAGGTCGATTCCTCAGCAGGCTGACCTCTCCACTGAACACGACCAGAAGGAAAACTCTTCGATCTCAACTGACGAACCTGCCGGCCTAGAATAGCTACCGGCTCCTCCTCATAAGACAAGTCCTTGTCCAACTGGACAGTGCTGAAATCTATCACGTGGGATGGATCACCGTGATACTTCCGAAGCATGGACACATGAAACACTGGATGCACGGCTGATAAGCTCGGCAGCAATGCAAGTCTGTAAGCCACCTCTCCCACACGATCAAGAATCTCAAACGGGCCAATGAACCTAGAGCTAAGCTTGCCCCTCTTCCCAAATCTCATCACGCCCTTCATAGGCGACACCCGAAGCAATACCCGCTAACCGACCATGAATACCAAATCACGAACCTTACGATCGGAATAACTCTTCTTCCTGGATTGAGCTGTACGAAGCCTGTCCTGAATAATCCTGACCTTGTCCAAGGCATCCTGTACTAGATCTGTACCCAATAACCGAGCCTCTCCCGACTTAAACCATCCAACCGGCGACCGACACTGCCTACCATACAAAGCCTCATAAGGAGCCATCTAGATACTCAACTAGTAGGTGTTGTTGTAGGCAAACTCTGCTAAAGGCAAGAACTGATCCTACGAGCCTCCAAAGTCAATGACACAAGCTCGGAGCATATCCTCCAAAATCTGAATTGTCCGCTCGGACTGCCCGTCCGTATGAGGATGAAACGCTTTGCTCAGCTTAACCCGTGTGCCCAATTCTCGCTGAACTGCTTTCCAGAAATGTGAGGTAAACTGCACACCTCAATCCGAAATCATGGACACGGGCACACCATGAAGACGAACAATCTCCCGGATGTAGATCTCTGCTAATCTCTCGGACGAATAGGAGACTGCCACATGAATGAAATGTGCTGACTTAGTCAGCCTATCAACAATAACCCACATTGCATCGAACTTCTTCTGAGTGCGTGGGAGTCCAACAACAAAGTCCATAGTGATAGGCTCCCACTTCCACTCAGGAACCTCAATCTTCTGGAACAAGCCACCAGGCCTCTGATGCTCGTACTTAACCTGCTGACAATTCAAACACCGAGCCACATATGCAATGATATCCTTCTTCATTCTCCTCCACCAATAATGCTGCCACAAATCCAGATACATCTTCACGTCACCCGGATGAATGGAGTACCGGGAGCTATGGGCCTCCTCTAAAATCAACTCTCGGAGTCCATCCACATTAGGCACACAAACTCGACCCTACAATCTAAAAACTCCATCATCACCTAAGGTAACCTGCTTGGCACCTCTGTGCTACCACCGTGTCTCTAAGGACACCCAAATGGGGATCATCATACTGCCGATCTCGGATACGCTCTAATAAAGAAGAACAAGCGACTATGGAAGCTAATACACGGCTGGGCTCAGAAATATCCAACCTCACAAACTGATTGGCCAAAGCCTGAACATCCAGAGCAAGCGGCCTTTCACCGACTGGAATATAAGCAAGACTGCCCATACTGGCTGACTTCCTACTCAAAGCATCGACCACCACATTGGCCTTCCCGGGATGGTATAAGATGGTGATATCATAGTTTTTCAACAGCTCCAACCACCTTCTCTGCCTCAAATTTAGCTCCTTCTGCTTGAACAAGTACTGCAGACTCTTGTGATCTGTGAACACCTCACATGACATGCCATACAGATAATGCCTCCAAATCTTCAACGTGTGAACAATGGCTGCTAACTCCAAATCATGGACTGGATAGTTCTTCTCATGAATCTTCAACTGACGCGAAGCATAAGCAATGACCTTGCTATCCTGCATCAATACCACACCAAGTCCAATATGAGAAGCATCACAACAGACTGTATATGGCCCTGAACCTATGGGCAAAACCAACACTAGCACCGTAGTCAAAGCTGTCTTGAGCTTCTGGAAGCTCGCCTCACACTCGTACGACCACCTGAACTAGGCACCCTTCTGGGTCAACCTCGTCATCGGGGCTGCTATAGATGAAAACCCCTCCACAAACCGACGATAATAGCCTGCCAGACCCAACAAACTCCAGATCTCTATAGTTGATGTGGGTCGAGGCTAGTTCTTGACTGCCTCTATATTCTTTGGATCCACCTGATTACTGTCTGCTGAAACCACATGACCCAAGAAAGCAACTGAACTCAACCAGAATTCACACTTCGAAAACTTAACATACAACTAACTATCTCCAAGAGTCTGAAAAACCACTCTCAGATGCTGTTCAAATAACATCTTGGATGTCGGCAATGTACTCCACATTGAATACGACCTTGTTCAAGACTTCCACAACACTACCCGTGATAAATAGACATGCGAAAACTCATAGCCGCCCATGAAGTCGACAAGTCACGAAGCTCTCCCGCTCGCCAAGGGCCATTACCCAAATCGTAGCAGAAATACCCTCTCACATCCAAACACTCCCCCAATACCATATCACTAAACTCAGGTCTAAGAACCTTATCTGAGCCAATATAAGCAATCCATCTAACAACTCATCACGGAACCACACAGATTCTTACACTACACAATTCGTACACCAATTCAACAATAACTCAATTACACAACACAAATAAAGAAAAACAAAGTAGAAGAATTATCTAACAAGTACAACATGTGTGACAACAAAAGTATAGGTTTTTCATCAACTCGTCCCACAGAGGGAAGACACAACACCAAATAACACAAGGAAAGGGCATCCCACATAACATCCGCTGCGGCGTGCAGCCCGCTCCCAAATACTCATCAAGCCATAATGCTCGGGCTAACTGAACATATGAATACTAATATCAAGTACAATAGAGTGCGCAAATAAAACTGTGGGAAAATAATTGAAAGTCCTAGAACATGAAAGAAACAAGCACAACTAAGGTGCAATGAACAAATCAACATCACGAGGGCTATCTTGCCCGCATCGCGATAAGGCCTTAACAGAATTACAATATGCGTGGGGAACTGTGATGACCCAAAAGGGGTCATCACCTAATTTAATTAATTCTGTGCTTCTGAGGCCTTGAAAACCTCATTTAGAGTTGCCTCGATTTGCGTACGCAGTCCGGGCGCGTAGCCGGAAAGCTTAAATTTGAAACTCTATGAAAAATTGCTAAGTTTTACCCTTGAAATGAATAAATTTGACTTTCGTCAACATTTTGGGTAAACGGACCCGAACACATGATTTGACGGTCCTGGAGGATCCGTAGGAAAATATAGGACTCGGGCGCATGCCCGGAATCAAATTTCGAGGTCCCAAGCCCAAGATATGAATTTTTAAGTGAAATTGTTTTTCTGAAAATGTCTAAGGAAAATTGAAATAAAATCTTCTTTGAAAGTAAGGGAATCGGGCCCGTATTTTTATTCTGGAGCCCGGTACAGATCTTATATGTGATTGAGTCATTCCTGTGAAATTTTGTTAAAAACGGACGTCGTTTGACGTGATCCGGACCCTAAGCGGGAATTTGATTTCTAAAGGAGATTTTTGAAATTTCATTGATCTTGAGGTTTAATTCGATGTTCATGATGTTATTTTGGTGATTTGATTACACGAATATGTTCGTAAGATGTTTTTGAGGTTGTGTGTATACCTGGATTAGAGTTTTGAGGGCTCGGGTGAGTTTCGAGTAGGTTCCGGGATGCCTTAGACTTAAAAGATCAGACGTTGCAGGTTCAGAAAATATTACAAGTCTCTGGACCCTCTTGTGCGGTCCACGAGGAATCGCGTGCGGCCGCGGTCACCTTTGAGCGGTCCGCGGTGGGTTCTGTGTGGCCGCGGTCGGCTTTGTGCGGTCCGTACGGGGCTATGCTCTGCAGGTCTTCAGGGAGGCCTGTGCGGCCGCGGTCCTTTTTGTGGGGTCCGCACAGGGAGTATCAGAGGGGTATAAATACACGGAAATTTTAGTTATTTTTCACTTTTTAAAACCCTAAAATCATAAGAGGCGATTTTTCAAACAACCTTTCTTCTCCAAAATGTTGGTAACTGATTTCTAACCTATTTTCTTCATTCCTTAGCATCTTTAAACATGGTTTCAACTTAAAAACAAATATTTTCATGGGGGAAATTGGGTATTTTGGGTAGAACCTAGGTTTTTCAAAATATGGGGATTTGGACCTCGGTTTTAGGTCCGATTTCAAAGAAAATTATATATTTGGGTTCGTGGGGGAATGGGTAATCGGGTTTTGGTTCGAACCTCGGGTTTTGACTATGCGGGTTCGGGGGCATTTTTGACCTTTTTGGGTAAACCTTTGGAAAACTCATTTTTATGCATTGGGCTTGATTCATTTAGCATGTATTAATGCAATTAAGTAATTTGTGATTAGATACGAGCGAATTGGAGGTGGAATCGAGGGGTAAAGCTATTCTTGAGGCTTAAGTTTTGTTCAAGGCATTGAGGTAAGTGTTTGGTATAACCCTAGCTTGAGGGACTAGGAGTTGAGTCTTATTTACTAATTGCTTCTTGTTGAGTACGACGTATAGGCATGGTGACGAGTATCTATACGTTGGTGTCTAGCATGACCGTGAGTCTTTAAATTGTGAATATCTTGATTTCATTGTATTTCTCTTGCCTTGGTGATGATTCCTATTTGTTGTGAAAAGCTCGTGAAAGGAAATTGTGACCTATGAACAACGAGGAGCATTGACTCAAGTTATATTTTAATTGTGAACGTATATGAAATGGTTGAACCTCTTGGGAGCATTGGCTCAAGTGGTAAAGTGAGATATGAAATAAATGTCAAAGGAAGAGAAAGAGTGTTTAAATTGTTCCCTTGCCGGGATATGGTTGTTTATTGATTGTTTTCCCTTGCCGGGATGTTGAGATTATTGATGTTGTACCCTTGCCGGGATTTAATTGTTCAATTGTGTTCCCTTGCCGGGATTTCTTTTATTATCTTGTTTATTCCCTTGCCCCTTGTTTATGATTGTTGTTTGGGTGAGGAAGAGTGTTAAAGCACGAAGGGTGATGCCGTGCATTGTTTGTTTGTTGTGAGGAAAGAGTGTAAAACACGAAGGGTGATGTCGTGCATTGTTTGCTTATGGTGAGGAAAGAGAGTAAAGCACGAAGGGTGATGCCGTGCCGCACGATGTACCATTCTGTGCCGATTCTATCGATTATATGTGAGGAAAGAGAGTAAAAGCACGAAGGGTGATGTCGTGCACACTTTATTATATCATTGCTTGGTGAGGATGAGAGTAAAAGCACGAAGGGTGATGTCGTGCACTTGTTGCTTTCTGTTTCTTTATTAATGTCTGAGTTGTGTTGTTTCCTTCGTTACTGGACGACTTTTACCTGAAATTGTTATTTCCCCCATAGCATGCTCCCCCTCCCATATTAATTACTTGTCTCTGTATTTCGATTTCGTTGTATATGTATATATAACTGCACAGGTTTATATGGTAGTCCGGTCTAGCCTCGTCACTACTTCGCCGGGGTTAGGCTAGGCACTTACCAGCACATGGGGTCGGTTGTGCTGATGCTACACTCTGTGCTCGTTTGCACAGATCCAGGTGTCGGAGCAGCTTACGGTACGCAGCAGTAGTTAGGGAGCCGACCTTCAGTCCACGAGACTCCGAGGTAGCCTTGATGGCGTTCGCAAGCCCGGCGTCTCTTCTTTCAATTTTCATGTTCTGTTGACATTTGTATTCGATACAGACTATGTCCTTTATTTCAAACTCTTATTTGTAGTAATCTGAGACAGTCCGTGTATTGTTGTGACACTAGGTGCTGGGTAGAGACTTGTATTGCCTTCTAGACGCTGTTTCTATATTTAGTTCAGACTTCAGCTAAATTTTACTTTTCGTTATCTTTTACTGCTTATTCATTGATAATTTAGCTGTTTAATCATGTATAAAACGAAATATGGTTAATGTTTGCTAAGGTTCTTGGCTTGCCTAGCTTCCACGAGTAGGCGCCATCACGACCCCCGAGGGTGGGGAATCCGGGTCGTGACAGGAATAATCATACTACCTCACCGCCTAACACAACATAAAAGAGTAGCACATAACATAGGCTAGGGGCACAAATAATATCCATTCTGCCCGGTAACGTTATCATAATGACAATCTCATAGGAGCGCTCAAACTTGATCTGATACAAGATACATATTCTCATGGAGCTTTCAAATAGCCCTCAAAACCAAATCCTGATTATTTCCAAATAGGTAAATATCCTTTCCAAAAAAAAAGATCCACAGCGACCTATCCATCATGCATGCTATTAATTACCTCATCCTCAATGTTTCTTCACAATCCACCAGTAGGAAATGGTCCACATATGAGGGCATCTAGCCCAAACCTCAGGAATAACACTTAAACTCAAACTCCACTACGCAAATCAAATGGCTGATATAATACTTACACTCTATCATTCTGCTGAAGCACTCATATGGAGTTTCTGGCCGCGTACCAAAACATGAACCTCGAAGGCCTCAAACCCAGTAATCACTATGCTACCAGCCACGCACCCGCAAACCAAACCTAAAGGTCCTTTCCAAAATGCACACTCTTCACATATGATAGCCAACAATGCCAACACCCCATTAATTTCTGATGTATATTCAGGAGAAGGCCACAATGTACCACATATTCCTTACGCCCATAGTAGACACCCAACTCAAGCCGTAGTCAAACCATCGAGAACCCTCCGAGATCCGCCCGCACGCAAATAAGCCATCAGGACTACACCTCCCCAACTCAATCGAGTCACACAAACCGTTCAATCCAAGAGTGCTCCCACAAATACCAGTGGAGAACTCCTATTCAAAGGACCAATCACTTCGTCGCTATGCTGACCCAACACCACAGAGCTGGCCCATTTCTTCGGATAGTCGATATGCAATAATCCCAATCAAAGTCCCAACATCGTCCTGTGCAAGATCTCAGACCTTAATCATATACAAATTCCGGGAACCTACCAACACCTCACATACATATACCTCAGGCCAAAACTGACGCAAGTCTGACTATGCAATCTGAATACCGTTGATGGACTCCTCCACCTGGTGCGAAGCCCTAGAAAACAGCGTCTGATGATCTGCAGAGCTAACCTTCATAGCTCGTACAACACAAATCACAAGGTACTCCAACACCGCCAACTATCCTCAATCAACACACACCATGCTTCTACTGCGCCTCCATATAAACCACGGAATAGTCTCTCAATACCTCTGTATCTCCAATTTAGACAACACGTTGAGAAAATGTCTAAGCATCCCTGACTCCCTCGTAGCCTGTCTACAGCATCACGAACCACTGGCGCATAGCGGACAGCGAGAGCGTATTATTACACATGAGTGGATGTAAAGGGATATAAGTTACACGCTTCGAGCTGAATCAATATCGCACGATAAGGAATGAATAGATGTGAAGTTTTTCCTAACTCTATAACCTCTGGGGGATAAATACAGACGTCTCTGTACCGATCCCTCAAACTCTACTAAGCTTGTCTGTGAATTGTGAGACCCATGTAACCTAGTGCTCTGATACCAACTTGTCACGACCCGGATTTCCCACCCTCGGGAGTCGTGATGGCGCCTACTAATAAGAGCTAGGCAAGCCAACTGTTTGAATCAATTATCTTTTCCCATTTTTAATCATTTAACAAATAGGAAACAACAAATTATAAATAGCAGAATTTTAAACAAGCGGAAGAAACGATAATGCATTTGAATAAATATCCAATACAACATCTTAAGCAAAATCTACCCACAACTGGTGTCACGCTTCACAGACAGTCCAGAATTACTACAAACAAGGTCTGAAAGATAAATAACACACTGTTTGTGAAATATGTAAATGAAACAGGATAAGGGATTGAGGGAGACGCCAGGGCTTGCGTACGCCTGCAGACTACCTCGGAATCTCCGACTGGACTGAAGGCAGCCACCCAAGCTAGGGTCCAAATGTTGTTGCTCTAGGATCTGCACACGGTGCAGAGTGTAGTATCAGCACAACCGACCCCATGTGCTGGTAAGTGTCCAGCCTACCCGCGGCGAAGTAGTGACGAGGGTAGGACCAGACTACCAAATAAACCTGTGCAGTTAGATAATATACAACGGAAAATAAACAGAAATAAACAAGTAATAATGGGAGGGGGACGTGCTGCGGGGGAGTATCATTTACCAACAGTAATTTAAGAGAAAAGCATAAAGAACAATTTAAAATTCACAGCAACAGAATGAGGAACTCGTAACCAATCAACAAGTACTTTTATTATGTATTGTTGCGGCGCGCAACCCGATCCAAATCATACAACACTGTTGCAGCATGCAACCCGATCCAAACATAATATTGTTGCGGCGTGCAACCCGATCCAAACATAATACTGTTGTTGTGGCGTGCAACCCGACGAAATTATATTATTGTTGCGGCGTGCAGCCCGATCCAAACATAATATTATTGCAGCGTGCAAGCCGATCCACACATACAGTTCAACACCAATCACACAGAGAGTCCCGGCAAGGGGTCAATAAAGAAACAACACTATCCCGGCAAGGGAATCGACAGTATAAGTAAATACGTCCCGGCAAGGGAAAATCAGCTATAACCAAACTCGTTCCAACATCTAACTTCCTCAACTAGCACCAATACTCAGTCATAAGTAATTTCCACGAGAATAATCATAATCCTTGCTCAACACAGAGAATCAACAACTTAGGCATTCGTAGTATTTATTAAGAACACAACAATTTGAATTAAGACTCACGGTCATGCTTGTCACCAACATATAGATACTCGTCACCATGCCTATACGTCGTACTCAACAAGTAACACGTAGAAAATAGGACACAACTCCTTATCCCTCAAGCTAATGTTAGACCAAACACTTACCTCGAACTTCCACGGCCAACTCAAGCCTCAAACACCGCTTTTCCTTTAGAATTCGCCCCCGAATTACTTGTATCTAATTCAAATTAATATAACAACATCAATAAATGCTAAATAATCCAATCCCAAGGATAAATTATAGGTTTTCCATCATTTTCCCCCCAAAAGTCAAAAATCGACCCCGGGCCCGTTTGGTCGAAACTCAAGGTTCGAACCAAAACCCGTTCACCCATTCACCCACGAACCCAAATATGCAATAAATTTCAAAATTCGACCCCGAAACGAGGTCTAAATCCCAATTAATCAAAAAGCTCTAACTCTACCCAAATCCCCAATTTTCTATCACTAAAACCGTAGGATTATTGATAAAAGTTGATGAAAAACATTAGAGAGTTGAAAGAAATCAGTTAATGAACACTTACTTGTGATTTGGGAAGAAAATTTCTAATGTTTTTCATCAATGTTTTAGTGACTCGCAGGTGCGGTTACACCAGAACTGATGCAACAGCAGTATTTTCCTAAGTTTAAACACCCCGGAACCTACGCAAAACTCACCAGAGCCTTCGAGGCTCCAAATCAAACATGCATACTAACTCAAAAACATCATATGAACTTATCCGTGTGATCAAATCGCCAAAATAACCTCTCAAACGATGAATTTAACATAGAAATCTAAGAAAATTCTCAAAACATCCAAAGTATCAATTTTCACAACTACGGGTCCGAATCACCTCAAACGACTTCCGTTTCTTACCAATTTTTATAGACTCATCTTAATTCACATATAAGACCTGTATCGGCCTTCGGAACCAGAATATGGGCCCGATACCATAAAATTTTAAACTCATTTCATTTCCAAAACTCATAAATCATTCCAAAAAACAATTTTCTTTAAAAATTTGTTTCTCGGGCTTGGGACCTCGGAATTCGATTTCGGGCATACGCCCAAGTCCCATATTTTTATACGGACCATCCGGGACCGTCAAATCATGGGTCCGGATTCGTTTTCCCAAAATGTAGACCGAAGTCAACTTAAGTTCATTTTAAAGTCAAAATTCATCATTTTCATAGATATTCACATAATGGCTTTCTGGCTACGCGCCCGGACTGCACAGACAAATCGAGGTGATGTTGAAAGAGGTCGTTAAGGCCTCGGAATGCAGAATTTATTTCTAAAACAAGCGATGACCTTTTTGGGTCATCATAATCATTCACAGCAACATCAGCATCAAACATCTGCATGTAGGTGTTGAAGTGTAGTATGAGTACAACCGACCCCATATACTCAATAAGTAACAAACCTAACCTTAGGTTGAAAGTAGTGACAAGCTGGAACATAGATCGCGGTCCAACACCAATAGCCAAAATTTGTTCGTACCAACATAATAAAAGCAAGAAGTAACTCAGAGATAAAATGCTCAGCTCATTCACTGTTCCAGAAAAATATATCTGCATTTCAAGTAAATCAGTGAAAATCCAAATCATTTACTGAAATCACCAAAAATATGAGTAAGTTTGAAAACTGGAATTTTTCCCAAAAATCCTTTCAACAATAAATAAAATATTTAATTTTCTTTCCAGATAGCAAGAGTAAAATACATCTCTATGCCCATATGTCAATATGTGTGAGAAGTCATGAATGACGTGATACCATACAATATGAGGAAAATGCATCTCTATCCTTGTATGTCATGTGTGCATGGCAATGCAATGTATCTCAGAGATAAACGCATGTACTCACACTCTCAGAGTACTCAATCTCTCTATCTCAAACGTTCCACTCATCATGCTCAATCACTCGACATGCTCAGTCACTCAGTACTGTATATGGCCCAATCCAGCCTAGGGAAGATCCATCCCGAATATATACATAGCAATTTCTAGTCAATCATCTAGTACTGTATAAGGCCAATCCAGCCCAAGGAATATCCATCCCCAAATATAAATGCTTCATGAAAGATCCCTGCCCAGGAATGATCCATCCCTCAATATAAATCAGTCGCGCTCACTAGTGGTGTATGCAGACTCCGGAGGGTCTCCTTCAGCCCAAGCGCTATCGTAAATCAATAAAACCTGCTGGGGCGTGAAGCCCGATCCCATAAATATCACTCGTAATCAAGACCTCGGCCTCACTCAGTTATCAATCTCTCCAGTCTCTCTCTCACGGGCTCACCATGACATGAAACTAGCACGAAAATAATGATATGATGTATCAATAAATAACAACATCGATAGAGATATGATATGTAATGAATGAATATGACTGAGTACGAAACTTCAATGAAAACAGTAGGTCAACATCAAGAAACAACCACTATGGGTCCCAATAGTACCAGCATATAGCCTAAATATGATCTCTAGCATGATTGACAACTCAATTACTTTAGTACGTAGAGATTTCATGGTTATAGATAAGATCAGGTAACAACACTATACCACAGAAATAACGGAGTCATGATTCACACGGTGTACACCAACACGCCTGTCATCTAGCATATGCGCCACCTCAACACCAAAACACATATCATGTAATTCGGGGTTTCATACCCTCAGCATCAAGTTTAGAAGTGTTACGTACCTCGAACAATCCAAAACCAATACCGAGCAAGCCAAACGATACTCCACAAATGCCAACCCACGCGTGCCGACCTCCGAACGGCTCAAAACAGGCCAAAAGCAACTCAAATACATCAACTAATGCAAAAGGAAGCAAACCCAATCGATAAAGGCTGAATCATTAATCAAAATCCCAAAATCGTCCAAAAAGTCAAAACCGGAGCCCACCTCGGAACCCGACAAAACTCACAAAATCCAGCAACCCAATCAATTACGAGTCCAACCATACTAGTTTCACTCAAATTCGACACCAAATCGATGTTCAAAACTCAAAAACTCACTCTATGAAACTTTAGCCTTAAACCCCCAATTTCTCTTTTGAAATCATCAACCAAATGCCAATAACGAGGATAGATTCTTGAAATATAACCGAAACCGAGTAGAGAACACTTACACCAAACCACGTGGTGAAAATTGACTCAAAAATCGCTTCAATCCGAGATCCATAGCTTCAAATATGCAAAAGTGGCTGAAACCTCCGAAGTGGATTACTTTATAACATTGTTCCAGCAACACCCTACGCGAACGCGGTAGAAGTCACGCGTTCGCGAAGCACAAACCCACACTGCCTCTCTTTACACTACAGGTTCGCAGCAAAACCCTCGCAAATGCGATGAAACACACTACCAGACATCCACGATCGTGGACAACTCACTGGGAACATGATGAAGAACCAATATAGACTTACCAGCCCCTGCTTAACACTACGCGAACGCAGAGCCATGGACGTGGACGCGAAGACTAAAATATTCAACGCAGTACGAACGCGACCTCAGAAGCCCGAACACAAAGAAAAAATAGCTCCACTGACCAAAACACCTCTCGCGATCGCGAAGAACGCCAGAAGCAACAAGTAACAACAGAAAACCAGCAATGCAAAACCATTTGAAATGATACGAACTACGTCCGAAGTTCACCTGAGCCCCTCAGGACCCCGTCCAAATACACCAACAAGTCTCATAACATAATACGGACCTACTCGAGGTCTCAAATCATACATAATAACATCGAAACGACGAATCGCACCTCAATTAAAACTTGATAAACTTGTCTTTTTCAACTTCCATAACTTGTGTCGAAACATAGCATACCAACACGGAATGAACCCAAATTTTGCATACAAATCCTAAATGACATAAAGAAGTTATTCCAATTCCCGGAACCACAATCCGAATCTAATATCAAAAAGTCCACTCCCGGTCAAACTTTCCAATAATCCAACTTTCGCCATTTCAAGCCAAATTCAACTACGGACCTCCAAATCACAATCCAGACACGCTCCTAAGTGCAAAATTACCCAATGGAGCTAACGGAACTATCAAAACTCCAATCCAAAGTCAAATACTAAAAAGTCAAACTTGGTCAACTCTTTAAATTTAAAGCTTCCTAGTTATGAATAATTCTTCCAAATCGATGTCGAATAACCTGAATACCGAACTTGACGATTCACACAAGTCATAATAAATCATATGGAGCTACTCATGCCCGTAAACTACCGAGCGAAGCGCAAATGCTCAAAACGACCGGTCGGGTCGTTACATCCTCCCCCACATAAATATACGTTCGTCCTCGAACGTGCCCAGAGTTGTTGTTAAGCCGTTAGATCATCGTGTAACCTTAAGCTGCACATACCCGGAGGTGATCCCACGTCACCCTAATCCATATAAGCCTGACGACACAACCTAACTGAAGATCCTTAATTCAACCTTAGCCCATAAACCTTAGAACCAAATTTCCAACATCCAAAATTTCCTACAAGACCCGAACATTGCAATCTACACACTGTATAAGTCTGAACAAGCTGTATCAAGCCATAACCATAACCCAAGACGCAATCATAGGGTATACTACGTAACTCAAATACCCATAGCAAGATTTTTTTATCACAGTAGCAGCTCAAAATAACCCAATATTGGTAATAAACCTCACATCTAACAAAACCTCGTTCTAAAGCATTTATACACTGCATATGATGAAGGAATTATGCAAAAACTCATAATTATTCATCACATCAACAAGTCATGGAGCTCCCTCTCATTCGACAAGAACTATAGCAAATTTCTAAGCCGATCATCGTCATTATCCCTTTAAAATATACCACAATCAAATCATATAGCACCCATTCTAGATCCGATGACCTCATCTTATCAAATACAAGCTACTTTAATGACACACCACACCAATACTACATAGAGCCACAAATCGTGCAATTCGTGCACCAATACGCAACAATTCAAATGTACTCAATCATGAAAAACGACTCAAACGAGAGAACTTTCCCGCAAGCTCAATAAGTACTGCCACAACTAAATGCTAAAAACCCATTACACAGTGCAGAACTATAACACACGAATCTAACACAAAGGGTCGTATCTCAACATAACCGCTTTGCAATGCATGACCCCATCCAAATATTGGTCCATATGAAATACCTTAAGCCACCTTGCTCAAAATAAATAACCACACGCGATTCGACATCAATTACCCGAAGTGCATTACCATAACCACGGAGAAGCAAATTATGCAATGCCACACAAGCCCGAAAGAACATAACCAATGCGGAATCAATCATGCAACACCCAAATACCTATCTCACTCAAATTCCACTATAAAGCCCAAATAGAACCGCACCGTGTGTTCATATAACCAGTAGATCAAAACCCCTCGTAGCATGGAAGAGTAACACATAGAACATATAGATACGAATAAAATCAATTCTTATTCGAATGGCACATTCCTCAAGAATGGCAGTTTCTGAGCCAACCAATCCGACCCGGTGTAGAATACACATCCTCGTTGGGCCTACCAATGGGCCCCAAAATCAACTCCGGTCATCCATAAATAGATAAATAACCCTCCGAAGGTCTACAATGACCTAACTATAACACATACTAATATCTGGCTAGCCTTGGCTACATCTTCACAGTCCACAACCATAAAACAACATGCTCTTGAGAACTCTCGTTCTCCAAATCCATTGAATACATGAACCACCATATTTGATCCCAACTCCACCGCCCGAATATCCAACACATCTTTCATGCACGATCCTCCCGCGAGGAATGCTTCTATAATTCTTTCATGCCACCTAGCAAAATTTGTATATCAATAGTCGATCAATCCGATGAGTACCGCAATACCAATGAAGCGTCCGTAAGTCAAAACACAATGCACCTACTGAAATGTGCACCATTCTCTGGCAATAACAAGTAGTAGTACTATTCACCTAACCATCTAAAATCGTCCATGTTTCCTAAGAATTCATGACCTTCCCTTCAAACCTGAATCGTGACCTTGCATATGCAAATCTCGATCCCATACAACACACCGCATCAATCATGCCAACATGTGAAGAGCACAAGAATCTCATAATCAATTCTGAGTCACAAGCAGAATACATACCCGATCAGTCAGAAAGCTTCCATTTGATCTCATCCAGGAGAAAATCCCGATACACAACATATCCCACACCGGTATGAAATATACACCTCGAACCATGGTAGAAACCATTGAGAACGCCTTGAAACCCCTTTGCACATAACCAAGCTATCAGAATTGAATCCTTCAAACTCAACCAAGCCACACAGTTCACTAAACCAAAAAGTATTTCCATAAAACATCGGTAGAGACTCACCACATCATAAGTACCCAAAGAACTGATCTTATCCATTATAGTGTTGATCCAACCTACTACTAAACTGTCATATTTCTCCGAGTTTCTTTTGAATTGCCTTCAAGTCGATACTTCTCCTTTCTCATAATACCACAATCCTCAACTAAAACTCACCACACGAGACACTAACATAAAACCACACCACCCTAAGGCCCATATGCCATTGTATTCCCTTTTAAGCACCCCAAAAATACCACAACCGAGATACCCACTCTAAAAAGACCTTCTATGAACTTAAAACTGTTCATTTTACCTTTATGATAATGAAATGTAGAATCCATAGTGATACAGAAATACCGCAAGCCACAACACCATTCGATGCGAATCTTAGATTCTAACAATATTCAAATCCGCGAAGTTCTCAATTGCTACATATAATTATTGAACCCGTTAGATCCTTCTCGAGTGCCATCCACTCTGCGCAAATCTTAATTGTACCGCCAAAATGGCATGAATGACTTGTTCCCCCATTAGCACCATAACTCCCAAAGAAGTAATCTACACCTCTAAGAAACCGAGTAAATTCCTACTCCATGAGCACTACACCTCTCACGAATAACAATTCAAATCATTCCATGATTCTCATATACCCGTAAAGTGTAATACAACCTGTATCCAGATATTCCCTTACTTGAGTCATCCTCGATCTCACCCTCTGCAAGTCATAACTGATTCGCAAGTATACCTCAAACCGAAACCAATACAACACATAACTGTGCAATAAACTCATCAATAGAAAACTCCCCCACCTAGATCAAAGCCATGGAATAAAACATCTAATAGCTTACAATAACCATACCCCATTACTACCATAATACCGCAGTGAGATTCAACTAAATCCTTCATAAGCTCATGTAACACAAATCATCTAATACCTCAAACCATCTGCAAATCTCGCATTCATCCTCGTGACGATCAGGTCAACTATTATAACCAATCAAAACTCAAATCGCACAAATATAACCCACGGGTAGATAAGAAAGCCTCCACAAAACATCATAAAATCACACATCCGTAGATTACCTTGCAGGTTATAACCCACCCACTTAGCCTCAAACTGACATCTCTTTATACCCTTTCACAGCCACCACTTAAGCAATATGAAAGATCCTTCAATACACTCATGACTCAAGACTATACGTCACTTCACGATAGATATCAAGCTCCCGATGTTCCTCTTTGAATCTCAAGCAAACTCATCTCGTCACATTCAAACTATATGAACACATCTCGCAGTCACATCATGCTCATCACGTAGCCATCCAACCACTCATTAAGCCACAAATTCCACTCATAGGGACACTACCGAACGTATAAGTCCAAAAGCACGTGCTCACATAACCCCCGTGCTCCAGCTAAAGTCAAAACCCGGCCTCAAGTCCTCCAGACTGGCCCATCATCAGTGTCACACCTCCTTTTTCACTACACCCCCGGAAGGGTATTCAAGGGGGTTATGTCCAACTTAAAGTGACAATCGAAAAGGGAATTATTTATTTAAAGATTCAGAGTCGCCACTTGGGATATTTATGGTGTCCCAAGTCACCGGTTCAAATCCCGAATCGAGGAAAAGATTGACCCTGTATTACAGTCCGCAAACACAGAAATCCGGGTAAGGAATTCTATTAACCCGGGAGAAGGTGTTAGGCATTCCCGAGTTCCGTGGTTCTAGCACGGTCGCTCAACTGTTACAATTGGCCTATTATCTGATTTTAATACATGTTTTAGCCTATGGTGCGATTTTAAACGTTAACCGCTTTTATTGATTTTAAGGAAGATTGCAACGTCATTTAAAATATGTCTTGAACCACGTCACATAAATGCACCCGCAGTCCGCAACACATTTTATCTAACATTGTTGAGATTTGGATTTGGGTCACATAAATGCGCACCCGAGTTTAGGAAGGTAAATTATTAAAATAACGCGCCTAAAGCAGCTACACGTTTGCAACTTTGCGAGGGCCATGAAAATTTGCTAAATGGCAACGCCTCGATTCTAAGGATTCAAATATTCAAGGACAAACTAAATGAGGGCCACGCAATTGAGATCTTATTTGGCATGTCTCACCTCAATTAACTAATGAACATAATCAATTAGAAAAATTTACTATAAAGATCCTAACTAATCGTTCAGACTTATGCAAAAGAAAACTAACAGGTATTGATTCAAGTGATTCAATGCTTTTCAAAAAAATGCACTTACACGGAAGGCCAAATAAATGAGAGGATGGCATTTCTTTGCAACGAACAAATTCAAAAGAGCAGAGGCAGACCGTTGCCAAACATATTCGAATTTGGGCTCAAATGAGCCCAATCTCACTAGGAGCAATGGCGGCCAAAATATTGTACATGCGCCTAAAGTGTGGTTTTGACACTTGGGCCAACATTGAGCCCAATGCTCAGAACAAGATGCAAACCCAATCAAGAAAATATGAAACATGCTGCTAGTTTGGCATTTACTTTTGCTTTTTTAAAACTGAATAAATCACAAGTAGACCAAACAAGCATTCTGAAATTCAATCGTATTCAACAGGCCATCTGAAATAAATCAAAGCATGTTCTTACCTTCTTAAGCAACCTGAGCCATTTTCTTTTTCTATTAGCAAAGTTCTGTACACACTACTCTTAAGATAAAACATTCAACCATCCTAAATGCATGAGCATTGCATCATCCAAAACCATCAATATTGATAATAATATAAGCAAAACTACATAGTAGAAAACATCCCATGCAATCCACACTACAAATTTAGTATGTGGAATCTAAACTACATGATTCAACCAAACAAATTCTCCCAATTCATGACAGTCCTAAGTTAAATACAATAATAGAAGCTTACATTGTTCAAGCTACACTCAATTGACTAATATAACAAATCAAATCAAAAGGACAAAATAAAAATAATACTATTGAATAAGAACAAACTAAAATTATCTTTAAGACTGCTTTTCATTTCATTCTGCAAATCAACTTACTAAAATTATTTCTTAAGACTGCTTTTCATTTCATTCTACAAATCAACTTCACAAACCATTGAGGTTCAAGAGCATGTACCTGATAATAAACAAAGGGAACACCAACAAGAGATGAGAGATCAGCAGCAAGTAGAAGCAGAAACCAGCCCGGATTTAACCAATGAAACAATGAAACCAGCTCCAAAGGCTCAACGGAACAGTAAACAACCAGCAGAATCTTTCAAAACCCAACTCTAATCCATTTCAACCCCAGGATGAGAAGCTATTGTTTTCAGAAGTTTTGTTCACCAAATGCACTCAGAAAACTCAAAAATCAGCAGATTTTGAACAATTTTTCTCAACAAATTATGCAAGGAATTCAGAATTTTTTAAGAAATCCCAGCCGTTCTTAGTTTTTGTAAATTCTTTTCTCTTCCCCTCTTGAGTCCTGCCTTGAATGCCAAGTTAGAGAACCTTTATAGGCATGTCATTTAGGGCAGATTCCAAGTCTCAGTTTTTGCAATTAAGACCTTTTTGTTTTCATTTTAGCCTAGATACCCTTAATTTAATTTTAAGAATTTCAAAATAATCCCCCCTCCCCAGCTTCCTAGAAGCATCCTATTCAGTTATTCAGAGATTCCTTAAGCCTAAGTTCCTAAACTACCCCTTGAGCACCTGAAAATTACCCTTCAGAACCTCAAATGGGTCATGGGTCAAATGACCCAATGACTTTAGCCCCAAATTGAATGGGTTGTTCTTGTGCAAATGGGTCATAGCCAACCCAAAGCCCAAACGACACAACTACCCAATTAACAAATTGTAAGCACATGCTGAAATGGTTTAGATAATTAAAAATCTAGACTAATTGACTTACTAACTAGAATCAACCAAACTGATAAATCTAAACTAAATTGAATAACAGATTAAATACACTAATTAAGCAAAAGATTTAGAACTAAGCATGCATAAACAACGATTATGGAAAAATTAATAAAAATAAAAGGAATCAAGAGGAGGAGAAGAATAATTGAAGATAGAAACAAAACAAAGAAAGCAAAACGAGGAACAAAGAAAAAGGGAAAATACCATGAAATAACCTCGGACAGTAAAAGAGTTGGGAAAAGGCTTCGAATCATCCATGTTTCCAGCCAAGTTCGATGTTAATCGTGTGTTCTTATCAAGAACACACGAGTAAAATCAAATTTGGCCTGAAATTTTAATAAAATCTCGATTCAGGACATTTTTGGGATTTAGGGTTCAATCTTCGATCTAAAATTCGAGAGGTTTTTCGAAGGCAAGTGGTTAGGGATTTGGAATGATGGGGACTTGGTGGTCATGGGTTGTTATTTTGGGAGTGATTGGAGGTGGCGCCGCCGGTGGAGATGTGGTGAATTTAGGGCGGCGGGTTAGGGTTCTTTGTCTTTGAGAATCAGTTTGAGAGAGAACGATGAGAGGGGGGGGGGGTGAGTGGGTTCGGACATATAAATACCAAAGGACCCCTAGTTCTCGACCGTCCGATTAAACAACATCGACGGCCAGATCGAATGGCCTTCAAAACGGGGTCGTTTGGTTTTAATGGGGAAAATGACCGAGTTAAGGGATGGGTCAGGGGCTGGTTCGGGGCGGGTATTGGAAAATGGCATCGGGCTTGGAATTAAATAGGGCCCAAAAATCTGATTCAAGGCTCTTTTGTTTTCTTTTGCTTTTCATTTTTTTTCTTTCTAATTTCTTCTAAATTAAAATTAAAAATTAACCCAAATTAATCCCTAATCAAATTATCCTATCAAATTAAATTAACTAACTCAAAATAACAATTACCACAAATAATTAAGAACTAAATTAAAGGAAAAACTACCTAAGTTCAAAAATTAAAAATAAAAGTGCAAAAATAACTATTTTTTTTTTATTTTTTCAATTCTTATAAAATAACAATTTACTACTTAATTCCGAAAATGTAAAATTAACTCCTAAATGCAAATGCAACATATTTTGTATTTTTCATGAATTAAACAGAATAAACGTGCACAGCCAAATGTAAATAATTTATCAAAAAATGCTACAAAAATCTACGAAATTGCAAACAACTGGAAAAATTATTTTGTTTTGGATTTGTGGGAGTAATTCATATAGGGCAAAAATCACGTACTCACAATCAGCACACCTAAATGACATCTCGCACCTCATCCAGGGAATCACAAGTCGTCGATGCACAGCTGATACCGAGCGCTCACATGCGCATACGAATGCGTGGAAGGAATTCAAAGAGGTACGCTTCAAGCTGAATCAATGACGCACGATAAGGATAGAAAGATGGGAAGTTTATCCTAAATTCCCTGTAGCCTCTCAAAGATAGGTACGGGCGTCATCATACCGATCCGCAAGACTCTAGTAGACACTTGCTCATGACTTGTATAACCTATGAACCTAGAGCTCTGATACCAATTTGTCATGAACCAAAATCCAACTAGCCGTGATGGCACCTAACCCAACCCGCTAGGTAAGCCAATTAACAACTATCCAATTCCAATGAAATTTTATAAGACAAATAAGTAAAAGAAAATATCGGAATCGTATACATTCCCCAAGGATTCGCAATACAAATCATGAGTTTCTCAGATTAGAAATTACAAAGCTAGTATGAAATAAATACATCATCTGTTCGAAATGTACATAAATAGATTTTTATAAATCTAAGGCAACCATGAACAAAAGGCAGCTACATTCGGAATGCAGGTACGTCTTCAATTCCAGCTCCCGTCATTCACAGCAACATCAGCATCCAACATCTGCACATAAGGTGCAGAAGTGCAGTATGAGTACAACCGACCCCATATACTCAATAAGTAATAAACCTAACCTTAGGTTAAAAGTAGTGATGAGCTTGAACATAGGTCAGGGTCCAACATCAATAGCCAATAATAGTTCATAACAACATAATGAAAGCAATAAAGGAAGTAACTTAGAGATAAAATGCTCAACTCGTTCGTCGTTCCAGAAAAATAGGTATGCTTTTTAAGTAAAACAGTGAAAATCCAAATCTTTTACTGAAATTACCAAAAATAAGAGTAAGTTGAAAATTGTAAAAAATCTTTCAACAATAAATAAAATATTTCATTTTCTTTCCGGATAGCAAGAGTAAAATACATCTTTATGCCCATATGTCATATTAGCGAGAAGTCATGAATGACGTGATACCATACAGCATGAGGAAAATGTATCTCTATGCCTGTATGTCATGTGTACATGTCAATGCAATATATCTCAGAGATGAACTCATGTACTCACACTCTCAGAGTACTCAATCTCTCTGTCTCACACATTCAATTCATCATGCTCAATCACTCGACATGCTCAGTCACTCAGTACTGTTTATGGCCAATCCAGCCCAGGGAAGATCCATCCCAAATATATACATAGAAACTGCCAGTCAATCACCAGTACTATATAAGGCCAATCCAGCCCGGGGAAGATCTAGCCCCAAATATAAATGCTTCAAGCAAGATCCGTGCCCAGGGAAGATCCATCACTCAATATAAATCAACCACGCTCATTGTGGGTGTGTGCAGACTCCGGAGGGGCTCCTTCAGCCCAAGCGCTATTATAAATCAGTAAATGTCACTCATAATCAGGTCGCGGCCTCACTCAGTCATCAATCTCTCCAGTCTCTCTCTCACGGGCTTACCATGACATAAAACTAGCCTGAAAACGATGACATGATGTATAAATGAATAACAACAGAGACGGAGATATTATATGTAATGAATGAATATGACTAAGTACGAAATTTCAATAAAATCAGTAAGTCAACATCAATAAACAACCACCATAAGTCCCAACAGTACCAGCATATAGCCTAAACTTGATCTCTAGAACAATTGACAGCACAATTACTTTAGTACGTAGAGATTTAATGGTTACGGATAAGATTAGGTAACTACACAGTACCACAAAAAAAACGGAGTCACGATTCACACGGTGTACTCCCACATGCCCGTCACCTAGCATGTGCGTCACCTCAACCTCAAAACACATAACACTTAATTCGGGGTTTCATACGCTCAGCATCATGTTTAGAAGTATTAATTACCTCGAAGAAGCCAAAACCAATAGCGAGCAAGCCAAACAATACTCTACAAAGGTCATCCTGCGCGTCCCCGCGTCCGAACGGCTCGAAGCTAGCCAAAAGCAACTCAAATACATCAAATAATGACAAAGGAAGCAAACCCAATCGATAAAGGTCGAATCTTTAATCAAAAGCCCAAAATTGGCCAAAAAGTCAAATATGGGCCCTCACCTCAGAACCCAAAAAAACTCAGTAAATCTGACAACCCATTCAATTACGAGTCTAACCATACTATTTTCACTCAAATCTGACTCCGAATCGATGTTTAAAACTCAAAATCTCATTCTATCAAACTTTAGGCTAAAAACCCCAATTTCTCTTTTGAAATCATCAACCAAATGCCAAAAACGAGGATAGATTAATGAAATATAACTGAAACCTAATAGAGAACACATACCCCAATCAACGTGGTGAAAATTGCCTCGAAAATTGCTTCAATCCGAGCTCCATAGCTCCAAATATTCAAAAATGGCCGAAACCTCCAAAATAGAGTACTTTGTAACACTGTTCCAGGAACACCCTATGCGAATGCGGTAGAAGCCTCGCGTTCGCGAAGCACCAGCCTGCACTGCTTCACTTTAACTACATGTTTGCGGCAAAACCCTTGCGAACGCGATGAACCATACTACCAGACTTCCGGGATCGCGGACAACTCTTTGTGAACGCGATGAAGAACCCATATAGACTGACCATCCCCCGCTCGACACTACGCGAACGCATATCCATGGACGCGGACGCGAAGACTAAAATCTTCAATCTAGTGCGAACGCGACCTCAGTAGTGAGAACGCAAAGAACAAATAGCTCCACTAAAAAAAATACCTTTTGTGATCGCGAAGCACCAAAAGCAGCAGGTAACAACAGAAAACCAGCAATGCAAAACCATTTGAAATGATCTGAACTACGTCCAAAATTAACCCAAGCCCCTCGGGACCCCGTCCAAATATAACAACAAGTCCCATAACATACTAAGGACCTACTCGTGGCCAAATCACACATAATAACATCAAAAGGATGAATCGCACCTCAATTCTAACTTGATGAACTTTAACTTTTCAACTTCCATAACTCGTGCCGAAAAATAGCAAACCAACCCGAAATGAACCCAAATTTTGAATAAAAGTCCCAAATGATATAACTATACCAATTCCAAGAACCACAATTCGAATCCGATATCAAAAAGTCCACTCCTGGTCAAACTTTCCAAAAATCCAACGTTCGCCATTTCAAGCTAAATTCAACTACGGACCTCCAAATCACAATCCGGACATGCTCCAAAGTCCAAAATCACCCAACGGAGCTAACGTAACTATCAAAAGTCCAATCCAAAGTCAAATACTAAAAAGTCAAACTTGGTCAACTCTTCTAATTTAACGCTTCCTAGTTGAGAATCATTCTTCCAAATTGATTCTGAATACCCTGAAAATCAAAAGTGACGATCCACACAAGTCATAATATATTATGCGGGTCTACGCATGCCCGTAAACTACCGATCAAAGTGCAAATGCTCAAAACGACCGGTCGGGTCGTTACAACCCATCTTCTCATTAACTGATCGGTATAAGATTTGAACAGAAACGGCTCATCCCACACATATGATCTCACATCTCGCAAGAATGTTTTAGTATGAGGTTCAAAGTTAGGCCGCATTTTTCTCCCCAGTAATGAAAAGGGAAACAACATCAGTCTGACATAGTCTTTTGAACCATTTGGATAATTATAAGTATCTGTAATTTCCAAAAAATTCTGAATGTGCCATTGCGAATCGTCATGAGATAGACCCATGTACTGCCCTGTGGAGTGAATCAGTTGTACCATGTACTGTTTGATCTTAAAGTGACTTGTGATATCAGGCTGCACTGTAGCCTGAGTCATATTAGAAAGTTTAGGCCTTGCGGCCTCAATCACTGGTCGCTCTTCATTACCCGACATCTCAAGTGGTTCAGGTTGAACTACGATGTCCAAATCTCCTTCTGTTCTAGTTCTAGCATCGACTTCCCTCCTTACCATGTGAAGTTTTTGTTCTATTTCGGGGTCAAGAGGAAGGAGGTTTTTCGTACTTTTACTCATACGCATTCAAGAGAAGAGCCTGCGTTATCACAAATAAAGCAAAGTAAAACTTAAAACTTGAACAAATAACGAATAAAAGCTTAACTTAAATAAACAATCAATACCTAAGTCCCCGACAACGACGCCAAAAACTTGTTGGTTCCCCAAGTACACACTAGTATACGTGGCCTTCAAGTAATAAAGTGACTCAAAAGTCGAATGTCAAACCCACAGAGACTTAAATTAATTGTTAAATATGCTAACTAAAATCAATTAACTATCCAAGATAATCAAAAATGTTGTTTTTCTAACTTTTCGGATTTTACTCAAATGAGATGAAGATTCTAGGGTTGTGGTCGGTTTATCAATCCTATTAAGTTCAGTAACAACACTTGTTAATTTAGATTATCAATGGTTGCTAATTGACCGAATCGTTTATATGAATATCATATTCCTACAATACTATCGCATATCCACAATATATCAATCCTATATTCCTATGGTATTGAGTCAATCATGAAGAATATAATACAGTTTTCAACTAAGCAAGACTGCTAGGTATATTCCAATCCTAACTGTGAAATCATTCCCCGAGCCACGGGTTCAGAAACAAGATCTCTTTAATTCTACTCTAGTATAAACACGGCTTTCCCTAGTATACTATAGATAGTAAATAGAACTCAACTGCTGGCCAAATAATTAAGCAATTAAGCAAAAAATTAGATAAACAACCAAAGATGATAACTCGAACTAACAGTAATGTAATTAATAAATTTCAATATTCATGACAACCACAACCTTAGAAAATGAAGTTTAGCTCCACATACACATGGTAGCAAAACAACAAATCATCAAGAAAGTAAAGATTACTATGTTTGATGGAAGAAAGATAGAATCTGATGAATATTGGCCTCCACGGCGGCTCCGTATTCTCCCTTGGTCTAAACTATCTTCTCCACCTCAAAAGAACGTTTTCGATGTATTTATAGCAGCTATGGTTTTTATGGGGCGAATTGGGCTTCTCCAAATTCGGATTGGAGAAGCTAATTTTTTCTGCTTCTGTCCCGGTCTGGCAAAGTGACCCTCATTTCGCTATCCGGGACTTTTATGGTTTCTTCTGCTCCAGTCCTGGTCTCGCGCATCGAACCTTACTTCGCCGTCCAGGACCTGGGCACCAAACTTATACTTCATCCAGATTCTTCCACTTTTACTTTACATTGCATGAAAACTTTCCAAATCACTTCGAATCGACTCATACACATATAAATAACATTATTAAGCTCGATTCACAAATATTCACACAAAAGTTAACAAGATCGAGATATAATGCAAGGTAACTTACATGAAAAAACATGGATTTTTAGCCAAACATCACCAACCTAGCCTCCCTCGGCTCAAACCAATCAATTGGAGATCGACACCGCCTCACATATAAAGCCTCACAAGGAGCCATCTAAATACTCTATTGGTGGTTGTTGTTGTAGGAAAACTCTGCAAGTGGTAGAATTTGATCCCAAGAACCCCCGAAATCCATTACACAGGCGCGTAACATATCCTCAAAGATCTGAATGGTGCACTCGGATTGTCCGTCTGTCTGGGAGTGTCATGTTGTACTCAACTCAACCAGTGTGCTCCACTCTCTCTACACTGCTCTCAAAAATTACGATGTGAACTGCGTGCCTCGATAAAAAATAACGGACACTGACACACCATAAAGACAAACAATCTCATGGATATAGATTCGAGCCATCCGCTATGAAGAATAGGTAGTCACAACCAGAATGAAATGTGAAGACTTGGTTAGTCTATACACAATAATCCACACTGCATCGAATTTCTTCAAAGTACGTCGAAGTCCAACAACGAAATTTGTAGTAATACGCTCCCACTTCCACTCGGAAATCTCAAGTCTCTAAAGCAAACCGCCCGGCCTCTGGTGCCCATACTTCACCTGCTGACAGTTCAAAGAGCGAGCCACATACTCCACTATATCTTTTTTCATTCTTCTCAGTCGATAGTGTTTCCTGAAGTCGTGATACATTTTGGCGGCACCAGAACGATTGGAATACTGCAAAATGTGGGCCTCCTAAAGAATCAACTCATGCAACCCATCCACATTTGGCATCCTATCTTGCATCTGCAACACCCCATTATCTCCAATAGAAACCTCTGTAGTATCATCATGTTGCACCATGACCTTTAGGACAAGCAAATTAGGGTCGTGATGCTGACACGCTCTAATGCGCTCATACAAAGAAGACCGAGAAACCACACAAGCAAGAATTCGGCTAGGCTTTGAAACATCTAACCTTAAGAAATGATTGGCCAACCTGGCCCGTCGTTTTGAGTATTTTATCCCCATTTTCCCTATTTTTGTATTTATTGCTATATAACTTGACGGGGTGATTAGTTTGGTTCCGGGGATGTTTTGGATTGAATTAGGACACTTAGTCCATAGGTTGGATGTTTAAGTTGTACGAGTTGATCGTAACTTGACTTTTGTGAAGACAACTCAGAAATGGTGCTTTGATGGTTCCAATAGCTTCGTATGGTGATTTTCGACTTAGGCGTATGTTTGGATTTGAATTTTGAGGTTCCTAAGTTATTTTGACTTGAATTGGTGAAAGATGGTAAATTGAAGGTTTGGAAGGTTAATTGGTTTTACCAAGAGTTGACTTTATTGATATCGTGTTTAGATTTTGGTTCCAAGAGTTAGGATAGGTCCATTGTGTCATTTGGGACTTGCATACAAAATTTGTGTTCATTCCGAGTTGATTAAGCATGTTCAGCGTATGTTTTGAATTTGGAAATTTGGATTAGTTCCTTAGGCTTAAATTGAGGTGCAATTTGTGGTTTTGATGGTGTTTGGTATGAATTGGAACCTCGAGTAGGTCCGTGTTATGTTTTGGGATTGGTTGGCGTAATTTGATGAGGTCCCGGGGGCCTCGGGTGTATTTCATATGGATTTTGGACCGCTTCCCTTTGTTTTAGAATTGTTGATTTTCTTATCATATGTTATGCTTAGCGATCGCAAAGAGTATTTTTGTCTAAGGATTTGTGTCCTTCGCGTTCGTGACCTAGGAGTCGCGTTATGTTCAGGAAGGTCGGGTAGGGGTTATGGCACGTGTTGGTCTTCGCATTCGATTGCATGCGATGACATTCGCGTAGGCCCAACAGGTTGAGCATTGTGTTCGCAAGGGTGGCTTTGTGTTCACGATGAAGCGTCAGCAGTTGGGCGAGGGATTTGTCTTTGCAATCGCGATACAGGTCCAGCGAACGTGATGTGTATGCCGGTGTAGATCATTTATGTACTCTATTTCCAGGGTTTTTGTTATTTTGTCACATTTTTAGATATAGAGCTTGGATTTGTGCAATTTTGGAGGCAATTTCATGATTTGGATTGGGGTAAGTATTATTTACTAGAATTTGTTTATTATTCATGATTCCACCTTTGATTTTGGCGACGGATTGATGAATCTAAGTGAATAGATTATGGATTTTTGTAAAAACTTTTCTAAAGAAAAAATTGATGATTTAGGGGTTGATTTGAGGTCAAATTTGGATGAAACACATACATTTGGACTCATATTGGAATGGGTGTTCGGTATTTGTGAGTTTTGTTGGTTTCGGGGTACAAGCCCAGGGTTAACTTTGCATAATTGAACCAAGATCTTAGCTCTATTGTTTGGTCTTCTTTCTTATGGCTTTTATTGATGATATTAATTTATTTTGGCTAGATTTAAACCGTCCGGAGGTTGAGTCATGCGAGAAGGGTTTCTTAAAGTAATTATTTGGCTTTCTTAAGGTAATTATCTTATCTAAACATGGTTGAGGAACTAGTTGTCTGAGTTATTTGCGACAACTACGTGCTATGGTGGTGCACATGTGTGGGGTTGAGCCCATGTGCATACACCGGGGTATTTTAGTGCACGGGGTAGAGTTTAGGCTATGATATGCCTTGAATTGATTGCTACACTTCATGATGTGATGGTTCTTATATTTTTACCCCAGTTGTGAGCTATTTCAAGCCTGTTTAATGCAACATAGAGGTAAACTCCAGATGGAAGCCGATAATTACTACTTTCATGATATAATTATTTAGCACGTGACCACGTCGCCCGGATTCTGATTATTAGCATGTGGCTATGCCGTGCGGATTCTAAATTTGAGCACGTCACCGCGTCGTGCAGTTTGTGATTACTACCATGTACCTACATCGTGCGATTGATATTTATTGCACGTGACTATGTCGTGCAGTGTGTTCCCCGTAGGATCACCCTCTCAAGTTTCTCTCTTGATGATGTGCACATGGTTTGAGAAAAGTTGATCATTGGTTTTATTCGGTTATTTGGACTTTGAGGAAAAACTAGCCAATATTCAATTTGATTATTGTATTTCATCTTTACTCGCAATTTCCTTGGGTTATTTACCTGATTTGTTTGCATCTTTTCTTTATATGCTGGATTGTTGGTTGAGCAAATTACATTCATTTATTATGTGAGCTAAGGTGGTTTTATTTGTTTTGCTATCGAGTTCTTATACAGTCTATTGTGATGCTTCACAGATTGGTATTGGGTGTGTATTGATGCAGTTGGGGAAAGTTATTACTTATGCTTTGTGCTAGTTGAAGCCAAAAAAGAAGAACTACCTAGTAAACAAATTGGAGTTAGCATCCATTGTTTACGTGCTCAAGATTTTGAGGAATTATATTTATGACGTGTCTTGGGAGGTGTTCACAAATCACAAGAGTCTCTAGCACTTATTCAAGTAAAAGCTTCTCAACTTTAGGCAACGATGGCGGTTAGAGCTACTAAAGGACTATGATATCACCATTCTTTATCATCAAGGGAAGGCCAATGTGGTGGCCTACGATTTGAGTAAGAAGGATGAGAGCATAGGGAGTCTTGCTTATATCCTAGTTGGGAGAGACCGTTAGCATTGGATGTTCAGGCTTTGGCCAATCAGTTTGTGAGGTTGTACATTTTGGAGCCTAGTAAGGTTCGTGCTTGTGTTGATTTATGGCTGTCCATGTTTGCGCGCATCAAGGCACGTCAGTATGATGATCCTTACTTACTTGTCCTAAGGGACACAATGCAAAACAGCGATGCTACAAAGGTGACTATTGGAGATGATGGGGTATTGAGGCTACAAGGTCGGATCTACGTTCCGAATATGGATGGCTTGCAAGTGTAGACTCTTGAGGAAGCTCATAGTTCGTGGAATTCCATTCATCTATGGGGGCACAAAGATGTACCATGATTTGAGGTAGCACTATTGGTGGCGGAGGATGAAGAATTATATTTTTGAGTATGTTTCTTGGTGTTTGAATTATCAGTAGGTGAAGTATGTGCATCAAAGACCGGGTGCTTTTCTTCAAAGGCTTGATATTCCAGAGTGGAAGTGAGAGAGTACCACTATGGATTTTGTAGTTGATCTTCTATGGACCTTGAGGAGATTCGATGTAGTGTGGGTTATTGTGGACTGACTGACTATGTTTCACACTTCATTTCAGTATGACTACCTACTCTTCAGAGCAACTAGCTCGGATTTATATTCGAGATATTGTTTGCCTTTATGGTGTGCCCATGTCTCTTATCTCAAATCGAGGCATGCAGTTTATATCACATTTTTTTAGAGTAGTGTAGTGTGAGTTGGGCACACATGTCGAGCTTATTACAACATTTCATCCCCAGATGGATGGGAGGTCCAAGCGAACTATTAAAATTTTAGAGGACATGTTACAAGCCTGTGTCATTGATTTCAGAGGACCATGGGATCATTTTCTACTGTTAGTAGAGTTTGCCTACAACAACAACTATCGGTCGATTATCAAGATGGCTCCTGGACTTACGTGGGACGCAATGTTGTTCTCCGATTGGTTGGTTTGAGCCTACATAGGCTAGGTTGTTGGGCACTGATTTGGTCCATCATGCTTTGGAGAAGGTGAAGTTAATTAGGAGCAGCTTCGTAGAACGCAGTCCAGGCATAAAAGTTTTGCTGACAAGATGGCTCCTGATGTGGCTTATATGGTTGGTGAGAAGGTTCTAGTTAGAGTTTCACCTATGATGGGTCTGATGAGTTTCAGTAGGAAGGGAAAGCTGAGCCCTATGTATATTGGTCCTTTTGAGGTGCTTAAGTGAGTTGGAGAGGTGGCATACAAACTTGCCCTGCCACCTAGTTTATTGAGAGTTCACCCAATGATTCATGATTCTATGCTTCGGAAGTACTATGTGGATCCATCACATGTATTAGCCTTCAGCACTGTGCAGTTGGAGAAGGATCTATCCATTATAATGACCCGGTCCGTCATTTTGGATGTTTACGAGTTGATCGGAATTTGACATTTGTGAAGACCACTCCGAAATGGTGTTTTGATGGTTCCAATAGATTCGTATGGTGATTTTCAACTTAGGCGTATGTTTAGATTTGAATTTGGAGGTTCCTAAGTTATTTTGGCTTTAATTGGTGAAACATGGTAAATTGAAGGTTTGGAAGGTTAATTAGTTTGATCGAGAGTTGACTTTACTGATATCGGGTTCAGATTTTGGTCCCAAGAGTTGGATAGGTCCATTATGTCATTTGGGACTTGCATATAAAATTTGTGGTTATTCCGAGATGTTTAAGCAGGTTTCGCATAACTTTTGAATTTGGAAATCTGGATTAGTTCCTTAGGAATGAATTAAGGTGTGGTTTGTGGTATTGATGGTGTTTGGTATGAATTGTGGCCTCGAGTAGGTTCGTTTTATGTTTTGGGATTGGTTGGGGTAGTTGGACGAGGTCCCCAGGGCCTCGGGTGTGTTTTATATGGATTTTGGACCATTTCCCTTTGTTTTGGAACTATTGATTTTCTTATCTTCTATTGTGCTTTGCGATTGTGTATAGTGCATTGCAATTGGAATCTGTATTTTTTGGCAGGGGTTATTTGTTCTTCGCGTTTGTGACCTAAGTGTCGCGTTCGTGTTGAGGAAGGACGGGTAGGGGTGATGAAATGTTTTGGTCTTCGCATTCGAGTGGATGCGACCGCATTCATGTAGGCCCAACAGGTTGAGCATTACGTTCACGAGGGTGGCTTCGTGTTCACAATGAAGGGTCAACAGCTAGGCGAGGGATTTTTCTATGCGATCGCGATGTATACGCCTAGGTAGATCATTTAAGTACTCTATTTCGAGGGCTTTGGTTATTTTGTCACTTTTTGAGATATAGAGCTCAGATTTGTCTAATTTGGAGGCAATTTCACGATTTGGATTGGGGTAAGTATTATTTACTCAATTTTTTTTATTATTCACGATTCCAACTTTGATTTTGGCGACGGATTGATGAATCTAAGTGAAGAGATAACGAATTTTAGTAAAAACTTTGTAAAAGAAAAAACTGATGATTTAGGGGGTCAATTTGAGGTCGGATTTGCATGAAACACATACATTTGGACTCATATTGGAATGGGTGTTCGGAATTTGTGAGTTCTGTCAGTTTAGGTAGTACAAGCCCAGGGCTGATGTAGCATAATTGAACCAAGATATTAGCTTTATTGTTTGGGCTTTTTTCCTATGTCTTTTATTGATGATATTAAGTTATTTTTGCTAGATTTATACTGTTCGGAGGTTGATTCATACGGGAAGGGATTCTAAAAATATTTATTTGGATTTCTTAAGGTAAGTATCTTATCTAAATTGGTTGAGGAACTAGTTGTCTGAGTTATTTGTGACAGCTACGTGCTATGGTGGTGCACATGTGTGGAGTTGAGCCCATTTGCGTGCAACAGGGTATTTTAGTGCTCGGGGTAGAGTTTAGGCTATGATATTCCTTGGATTGATTACTACGCTTCATGTTGTGATGGTTCTTATATTTTTACCCATGTTGTGAGCTATTTGAAGCATGTTTGATGCTGCATAGAGGTTAATCTCCTGATTGAACCTGATAATTACTACTTTCATGATATAATTGCCTAATTTGAGTTCTGGTTGAACACTTCGCACATGGATACACATAAACATGTCACTTACACCAGTCCATGAGTATGAAATTTAATATTCATTAGTCATGTACATCTAATCTTGTGTATCTTCCTTCTAAGTGATATGAATTGTACTGGTACCATGTCAACACGCCATGTGGATTATGACTATGAGCTCGTGACCACGTCATGCGTATTGTGATTATTAGCATGTGACCACACCGTGTCGATTATGACTATGAGCTCGTGACCACGTCATGCGTATTGTGATTATTAGCACGTGAGCACGCCGTGCGGATTGTGATTTTGAGCATGTGACCACGCCATACGGATTCTAATTTTTAGCACGTGACCAAGTCGTGCGGATTATTATTATTAGCATATGACTATGCCGTGCGGATTGTGATTTGAGCACGTGACCATGCTGTGTGGATTGTGATTATTAGCACGTGACTACGTCGTGCAGTTTATATTTATTGCACGTGACTACGTCATGCAGTGTGTGGATACAGATTCATTCCCTTAGGGTCACACTCTCATGTTTCTCTCTTGATGGTGTACACATAGTTTGAGAAAAGTTGATCAATGGTTTTGTTCGGATATTAGGACTCTGAGGAAAAACTAGCCAGTATTTGATTTGATTATTGCATTTCATCTTTATTCGCAATTTCCTTGGTTGTTTACTTGATTTGTTTGCATATTTTATTTGTATGATGGACTGTTGACTGGGTAGAGTACATTAATTTATTGTGTGAACCTAGGTGGTTTTATCTATTTTTCCATCGGAATCGGGTTCTTATACAGTCTATTGTGATGCTTCACGGATTGGTATCGGGTGTGTATTGATGCAGTTGGGGAAAGTTATTGCTTATGCTTTGTGCTAGTTGAAGCCACAAAAGAAGAACTACCTAGTAAACAAATTGGAGTTAGCAGTCATTGTTTACGTGCTCAAGATTTTGAGGAATTATATTTATGACGTGTCTTGGGAGGTGTTCACAGATCACAATAGTCTCTAGCACTTGTTGAAGTAGAAGGTTCTGAACTTGAGGCAATGATGGTGGTTAGAGCTCCTAAAGGACTATGACATCATAATTCTTTATCATCAAGCAAAGGTCAATGTGGTGGCCGATGATTTGAGTGGGAATGATGAGGGCATAGGGAGTCTTGCTTATATCCTAGTTGGGAGAGACCGTTGGCATTGGATGTTCAAGCTTTGGCCAGTTTGTAGGGTTGGACATTTGGAGGCTAGTAGGAATCATGCTTGTGTTGTATTATGGTCGTCCTTGTTTGCGCGCATCAAGGCGTGTCAGTATGATGATCCTTACTTACTTGTCCTAAGGGACACAATGAAACACTGTGATGTAACAGAGGTGACTATTGGATATGATGGGTTATTGAGGCTACAAGGTCGGATCTATGTTCCGAATATGAATGGCTAGCAAGTGTAGATTCTTGAGAAGGCCTATAGTTCGTGGTATTCCATTCATTTGGGGGCCGCAAAGATAGTTGAGGTAGCACTATTGGTGGCGGAGGATGAAGAATGATATTTTTGAGTATGTTGCTCAGTGTTTGAATTGTTAGTAGGTGAAGAATGTGCATCAGAGACCGGCTGCTTTTCTTCAGAGGCTTGATATTCTGGAGTGGAAGTGGGAGAGGATCACTATGGATTTTGTAGTTGATCTTCTATAGACCTTGAGGAGATTCGATGTAGTGTGGATCATTATGGACACACTAACTATGTTTCACTCTTCATTTCAGTCACGACAACCTACTCTTCAAAGCAGTTGGCTCAGATTTATACTCGAGGTATTGATTGCCTTTATGGTGTGCCCATTTCTATTATCTCAGATCGAGGCAGGTAGTTTATTTCACATTTTTGGAGAGTAGTCTAGTGTGAGTTGGGAACACATGTCGAGATTACAACATTTATTCCCGAGACGGACGAGAGGTCCAAACGCACTATTAAAATTTTGGAGGACATGTTACAAGCCTGTGTCATTGATTTCGGAGGATCACAGGATCATCTTCTACTATTAGTAGAGTTTGCCTACAACAACAACTCTCAGTCGAGTATCCAGATGGCTCCTTATAAGTCCTTACATGGGACGTAATGTGTTTCTCTGATTAGTTGGTTTGAGCCTAGGTAGGCTAGGTTGTTGGGCACTGATTTTGTCCATGATGCTTTGGAGAAACTCAAGTTAATTCAGGATCGGCTTCGTACAACGCATTCCAGGCATAAATGTTATGCTAACAAGATGGCTCGTGATGTGGCATATATGGTGGGTGAGAAGGTTCTAGTTAGAGTTTCACCCATGAAGGGTCTGATGAAGTTCGGCAGGAAGGAAAAGTTGAGCACTATGTATATTGGTCCTTTTGAGGTGGTTGAGAGAGTTGGAGAGGTGTCATACAAACTTGCCTTGCCACCTAGATTATCGGTAGTTCACCCATTGATTCATGATTCTATGCCTCGGAAGTACTATGGGGATCCTCACGTGTATTGGACTTCAGCAAGGTGCAGTTGGAGAGGGATCTGACTTATGATATGGACTCGGTGACCATTTGTGACCGGTAAGTTCGAACGTTAAGGTCGAAGGATGTAGCATCGGTTAAAGTGCAGTGAAGAGGTCAGCCAGTCAAGGAGGCTACTTGGGAGACCAGGCAAGAGATGTGGAGTAGATATCCTTATCTTTTAGAGACATCAGGTATGATTTTTGACTCGTTCGAGGATGAACATTTGTTTAAGAAGGGGATAATGTAATGACCGTCTAGCTATTTTAAGTAATTTAGCCTCGGTTCCCTTATTTGATGCCTTAAATATGTATATTTCTTATGTGAATTTTAGGGGTGGTTGGATTGGTTCTGGGGAATTTTTGGATTGAATTGGGACACTTTGTCCCATGGTTAGATGCTTAAGTTGTAAGAGTTTACCATAGTTTGACTTTTGTGTGGACAACTCCAAATGGTATTTTGATGGTAATTTTGGACTTAGGCGTATGTCTTGATTTGGATTTGGAGGTTCCTAAGTTATTTTGTCTTGAATTGGCGAAAGTTGGTAAATTAAAGGTTTCGAAGGTTGATAGGTTTGACCGAGAGTTGACTTTGGTTATATCGGGTTTGGATTTTTGTTACGGGAGTAGGGATACGCCGTTGTGTCATTTGGAACTTGCATGTAAAGTTTGAGGTCATTTCGAGTTAATTACACATGTTCGACCTATATTTTGAATTTGAAAATTTGGATTAGTTTCTTAGGCTTGAATTGAGGTGTGATTCATGGTTTTGATGTAGTGTGGTGTGATTTAGGGCCTTGAGTAGATTTGTGTTATGTTTTGCGATTAGTTGGGGTTATTCGAAGGGCTCCCGGGGGCCTCAGGTGTGTTTCGGATATGTATCAGACCATTTTCCTTCGTTTTGGAACTGCTGATTTTCTATTGTTTTGGTGTACTTCGCGATCGCAGAGTGTATTTTTGTGGCAGGATGTATGTTTTCTTCGCGTTCACGGAATATGAGGAGTTGTAGCCTTCGCGCTCGCGACCTGAGAGTCGCATTCGCGTTCGCGTGGATGCGAACACGTTCATGTAGGCCTAGCAGATTGAGCATCACGTTCACGAGGGTGGCCTCGCGAAACGTAGAAGGGTCACTAGCTGGGCAAGGGATTTGTCTTTGCGATCGTGACGTAGGCCACGCGATCGCGATGTGTATGTCTGGGCGGATCCTTTTATTACTCTATTTCGAGGGTTTTTGTTATTTTATCACATTTTGAGATGTAGAGCTCGGATTTTAATGATTTTGGAGGATATCTTAATGATTTGGATTGGGTTAAGTATGTTTTTACTCAGATTTGCTTATTATTCATGATTCCAACTTTTATTTTAGCCATTGATTGATGAATCTAAGTGAAGAAATTTGGTATTTTTCAGTAAAATCCTTTCTAATGTATAATTTGATAATTTGAGGATCGTTTTGATGTTGGATTTGGATGAAACACAAATATTTGGACTTGTATTGGAAGAGGTGTTCCGAATTTTTGAGTTTTGTCGGCTTCAAGGGTGTAAGCTCAGGGTTGACTTTGCATAATTTAACCAAGATCTTAGATTTATTGTTTGGGCTTGTTTCCTATGGCTTTTATTGATGATATTAAATTATTTTTGCTAGATTCAAGCCGTGCGGAGGTTGATACACGCAGGAAAGGCTTCGTAGGATATTGATTTAGCTTGCTTGAGGTAAGTATCTTACCTAAACTTGGATGAGGCACTAGTTTCCTAAGTTATTTGTGATAGCTACATGCTATGGGCGGTGCACATGTGTGGGGTTGAGCCCATAAGCGTGCACCGGGGTATTATTCATGCTCGGGGTATAGTTTAGGCTATGATATGCCTTGAATTGATTGCTAAGCTTCAAGTTGTGATAGTTCTTATATTTGTACCCTTGTTGACAGCTATTTGAACCATGTTTGAGGTTACATAGGGGTAAATCTCCTTATTGAACTTGATAATTACTACTTTGGTATCGTAATTGCCCGATTTGAGCTGTGGTAGCAACTTCGCACATGCATACACCTTAACATGTCACTCATACCAGTCCCAAGAGTATGAAATTTGATATTCATTAATCATGTACATGTAATCTTGTATATCTACATTCTAAGTGATATGAATTGGACAGGTAGCACGTGAACAAGTCGTGCTAACTATGATTATGAGTATGTGTAATGACCCGGCCGGTCGTTTTTGGAATTTACGCCCCAATCCCCTATTAAATTCTTCGCCCAAGTTTATTTCTGCTATTTCGATATGCCGGGATGTTCGGTTTTGAGTTTCGGAGAGTTTTGGGACACTTAGTCCCTAAATGAGAGCTTAAGTGTTGGAAAGTTGACCGTAGTCGGAACAGTGTGAAGATGGCCTCGGAATGGAAATTCGATGGTTCCGTCAGCTCCGTTAGGTGATTTCGGGTTTAGGGGCGTGGTCGGATTGTGTTTTGGAGGTCCGTAGCTAATTTAGGCTTGAAATGCCGAAGTTTGAATTTTTAAAGTTTCTGGTTTGATAGTGGGATTTTGATCCAAGGGTCGGAACGGGATTCCGAGACTTGTAGTAGTCCCCTCATGTCATTTGGGATGTATGTGCAAAATTTCAGGTCATTCGGACGTGGTTTGGTTAGGTGTTTGATCGAAAGTGTATTTTGAGGAAATTTGGAGTTCTTAGGCTTAAATCCTTGATTAATTCGAGTTTCCGATGTTGTTTTAGGTGGTTTAATGATTGGTACAAGTTTGAATGAGGTATTAGGTGTTATTGGTGCTTTTGGTTGAGGTCCCGGGGGCCTCGGGATGATTTCGGATGGTTGACGGGAAGGTTGAAGAAGTGTTGCAGCAGCTACAGTATTGCTGCTTCTGGTATTTTCGCATCTGCGGCTTGGGAACAGCAGATGCGGCACTGCAGAAGCGGCTTTGGGTCATTCCTTCAGAAACCGCAGATGCAGTGTGAGGCCCGCAGAAGCGGAACCGCACGAGCGGTTAGATGTCGCAGATGCGGAAGCTGGTCACTTAAGGGAAAGTCGCAGATGCGACACTTGTCCCACAAAAGCGGGACCGCAGATGCTGTCCTAGGGCCGCAAATGTAGAAATAGCTGGGCAGATTATATAAATAGTTGCCTTTGCGAAAATTGGCTATTCTTCAACCATTTTCATCCGGGTTTGAAGCTGGGGTTTTTGAGGAAATCAAAGGGAAATCACTTGGAGATAATGTCCTTGACTTCATAACTCATTTTTATGTGATTAAAGACCTAATTAATGGTGAGAAATTTGGGAAAAAAGGGTAACTAGGGCTTGAGTTCAAGAGACCTTTAATTGAGGATTTGAGGGGCCATTTGGACACTGATTTCAGTGTTCTTGTTAAGAATAGACTCGTGGGAGTACGAGGTTTTTGAAAATATAAATTTCACCTGATTCCGAGACGTTGACCTAAGGGGCATTTTGGTCATTTTACCTAATTTCGCATCTTAGCTTAGAATTTAATTATAGAATCAGTTATTTGAAGTGTTATTTACATTATGAAATTGAATTGAATAGATTTGAGCCATTTGGAGTCGGATACTCGTGGCAAAAGTGTGGTTTCGGGTTGACTTGCACTTGTTCGAGGTAAGTGGCTTGTCTAACCTTGTGTGGGGGACCTTTTCCCCTTAGGATTGACATTGTGGTAATTGAAATGCCTCGTACGTGAGGTGACGAGCGCGTACTTGTGCTAATTGTTGGAAATCCGGTTTTTCATTAAAAACAGCCTTGAATTGTGTTCTTCCTTTTCTTACTTACACTGTTTGGAAATTAAACCTGCTGTAGCCTAGAGAAGCATGTCTACTTGACTAAATTGCTCTATTTTCCTTAACTGCCATAATTTAATTTCGTGCACCATGCTAGGCTAGGATTACTTGCTTCACTTTGATATGAAATTGATTGGATTGAATTCTTGTTGTTGTTGCGTATTTACTTTAGGACTACGGGACGGTATCCCGGGAGCTCCCCTGCATGTTTACTTTGGGACTACGGAACGGTATTCCGGGAGATCTCCCTGCACTTTTACTTTGGGACTACGGGATGGTATCCCGAGAGCTCCCCTGTATGTTTACTTTGGGACTACGGAATTGCATTCCGGGAGATCCCCTGCACATTTATGAGTTGGACTACGGGACTACACCCGGGAGATCCACTGGAGATGATATTTATATTTGGGGACTACAGGACGGTATCCTGGGAGATCCCCGGTTGTTATCTTGGAACTGAGTTGTGTTCTTTTACTGGATTTTACTTGCCTTGTAATAGTTGTTGCTGTCCTTCATATCTTGTGTTATTTAATTACACTGTTATTTCACATTGTTAAACCTTGTATCTTATTTAACCTCAGTAGGGCCCTGACTTTCCCCGTCACTACAAAACCGAGGTTAGGCTTGGCACTTACTGAGTATCACTGTGGTGTACTCATGCCCTTCCTGTGCATGTTTTTCATGTGCAGATCCAGGTACCTCTACTCAGGCTTACCATTCTTGAGGCGAGGCGATTCTACGGGACTTCGAGGTATATCTGCCGCGTCCAAAGACCAAGGAGTCTCTTCTATTCCTGTTTTTAACACTTAGCCCTTCTGTAGTTTCTGTTATTGTTAGACATGCTGGAGATTAGAGCTATGTAGTGTTATCACATCTTGTGGATCCGTGAGTTTCCGGGTTTTGGGATAGTGTATCAGATTCTGAGAAGTTGTGTGTATATGCCGAGCGGCATTTAAATATTGTTTCCTTCAGTTATTTTTGGCTTTTGACTATTTATTCCGCAAGTTTAGTTCATTTTCCGCATTGTTAGGTTTACCTAGTCGTAGAGACTAGGTGTCGTCACGATAATTCACGGAGGGCGAACTGGGGTCATAACAATATGTGACTATGCCGTGAAAATTATGAATATTAGCATGTGAGCACGTCATGCAGATAGCGATTTTGAGCACGTGACCACAGCGTGCGGATTGTGATTCGATGTGGGAGTGTATCACTATGGATTTGTAGTTAGGCTTCCATGGACCTTGAGGAGATTCGATGTAGTGTGGTTCATTATGGACAGACTGACTAAATCTGCACACTTTATTCCGGTCATGACTACCTACTCTCAAAGCGGCTGGATCAGAATTATATTTGGGAGACTGTTCGCCTTCATGGAGTACCCGTTTCTATTATCTTGAATCGAGGAAGGAAGACGGGCAGTCCCAGCGCACTATTCTGATTTTAGAGGACATGTTATGAGCATGTGTCATTGATTTGGAAGGATCATGGGATCTATTTCTACCGTTAGTAGAGCTCGCATACAAAAGAAGCTATCAGTCGATTATCCAGATGTCTCTTTATGAGGCCTTATATGGGAGGCGAAGTCATTCCTTGGTTGGTTGGCTTGAGCGTGGTGAGGCTAGGTTGTTGGGCAATGATTTGGTCCATCATTCTTTGGATAATGTGAAGATGATTCAGGAGTGGTTTCGCACAGCGCAATCCAGGCAGAAGAGTTATGCTGACAAGAAGGCTCGTGATGTGGCATATATGGTAGGTGAGAAAGTTCTACTATGAGTTTCGCCCATGAAGGGTATGATGAGATTCGGGAGGAACAGAATGTTGAGCCCTAGGTATATTGGTACTTTTTAAGAGTTTGAGAGAGTTGGAGAGGTGGCCTACAAACTGGCCTTGCCACCTAGATTATCGGGAGTTCATCCAGTGTTTAATAATTCTATGCTCCGGAAGTACTATGCGTATCCATCACATGTATTGGAATTCAGCACGATGTAGTTGGAGGAGGATTTGACTTATTATAAGGAGCCAGCGGCCATTTCAGACCGGCAGATTCGAAAGTTAAGGTCGAAGAATATAGCATTGGTGAAGGTGCAGTGAGGGGACAGTCACTCGAGGAGGCTACTTGGGAGACCAACTAGGAGATGTGGAATAGATATTCTCTCCTTTTTAAGACTTCAAGTATGATTCTAGACTTGTTCGAGAACGGATGCTTGCTTAAGAGGGGGAGAATGTAACGATTCAGCTGGTCGATTTGAATGTTTTAGCCCTGTATCCCCTATTTTATGCCTCACATATGTTTATTTTTGTTTGTGACATGATGGGGTGGTTGGTTTGGTTTCGGAGAAGTTTTAGATTGAATTGAGACACTTAGTCCCAAGGTTGGATGCTTAAGTTGTAAGAGTTGACCTGAGTTTGACATTTGTGTGGACAACTCCAGAATTTTGTTTTGACGGTTCCAATAGCATCGTATGGTGATTTTGGACTTAGGCGTATGTAAGAATTTGTATTTGGAGGTTCCTAAGTTGTTTTGGCCAAAAGTTGGTAAATTAAAGGTTTGGAAGGTTGATAGGTTTGACCGAGAGTTGACTTAGTTGATATCGGGTTTAGATTTGTGTTCCGGGAGTTGAGATTGGTCCATTGTACAAGCGCAGCTTCGTATAGCTCAGTTCAGGCAGAGGAGTTATGCGGATAGGAAGGTTCGAGATATAGCTTACAAGGTGGGTGAGAAGGTTCTTCTTCGTGTGTCGCCCATAAAGGGTATTATGTGGTTTGGGAAGAACGGCAAGTTGAGCCTGATGTTTATTGGCCCGTTTGAGATCTTGGAGAGATTCGGGGAGGTTGCTTATAGGCTTGCATTGCCTCCTAGCCTAGTAAGGGTACATTCGGTACTTTTCTACCATCTTTTTACCATCCCAAGTACTTTTCTATGTTCATTTGATAACGAATGTTTCTTTTAGAGGTGGAGAATGAGGCGACTAATAGGTCGTTTTGAGTACTAGCCTTAATTTTCATGATCTGAGACCTCCCAAAGCTTCATTTGATGTTTCTTGATTTACATGCATGGTCTGTGTCTTTCGAAAAGCTTTTGCGTGAAATTTTAAAGAAAAAGAAGATGTTGACTAAAAATGAGGCTAGAGTTGACCACGGTCAACATTTTGGGAAACCACTCTAGATAGGTGTTTTAACTATTCTGGTAGGTTCGTATGATATTTTTGGAATTGTACACGTGTTTTGTTGGGGTCCGGGGTGATCCAAATGTGTTTCGGTGCATTATGTGTGCAATTGTGAAAATTAAGTTTAAGTTGAAAATTCTTGAGTTTTGAAGATCAATTCTTGTTATTTGATATTATTTTGATGGTTTGAGGTAGTGAGCAAATTTGTATAATGTTATTACACTAGTCTACATGTTTGGTTTGGAGCCCGAGGGACTCAGGTGAGTTTCGGATGAATAATGGATGAGTTTGGGATGGTTTGCAATAACTGGTGTTCAGCAGTCGCTGGTGCATTACTGCAGATCTTGCAAATGCGAGGTTTGGCTCGCATTTTCGAGCGTAGCTTTTGATCTCAAGACATCGCATTTGCGAGCATGGGCCTGGGTTGAGGGACCTCGCATTTGCGAGGAATTGTTCACTTTTGCGATGCAGGGATCGCAATCGCGGACAAGTTGGTCACATTTCCGACCACTTGACATCTAGGACATCTTCGCAACTGTGAAATAGCTATCCGCATTAGCGATGGGGGGTAGTTCCCATTTGTAATAATAATGTCACATTTGCAACTTCTATGCAGCTGATGCACTGATCGCATATGCGATCCGTGTGTCTCATTTGCGGGCATCGCATTTGCGAACAAGTTTCGCAAATGCGACACCTGCAGCTTGGTAAAAGAGAGGGAAAGCGGGACATAGTTCGTTTTACACCATTTCTCAACCCCAAACACTTTAGAGGTGATTTTTGAAGAACTTTTTCTTCTTAGATTTATTGGTAAGCAACTCTAATCCATTTTCTATCAGTTCCCCATTACATTTTATGAGTTTTTAACATCAAATCTTTGAATTTCGTGGTAGAAATTAGCGATTTTGGGTAGAAACTAAGGATTTTGTAAAATTGAGATTTTAAACCTCAAATTGAAGTCGAATTTCAAAATAAATCAAATAACCGGCTCGGGGTGAATGAATATTCGGGTTTTGATACGAACTCGGTTTCGACCAAGCAAGCCCGGAGTTGACTTTTGTTGACTTTTTCAAAAATGATCAAAGTTGAACTATTTTCATTCGTGCGTAGTTTCTAAAGCTTATTTTAAATTGTTTGATCATTAATTGGCCAGATTCAGTTGGGTTGGAGGCTTGTTCCAAAGGCAAGGCTGTGGTTGGTTGATTGAATTGGTTTCGGAGTGAAGTAAGTATCGTGTGTAGCTTTGACTTGAGGGAACTAGGACTACTTGGTCTATTTTCTATGTGAATTACATGTGGGGACGGCGTATATGCAAAGTGAAGAGTATATATGCGTCGTCATGGGTTAAATCATGCGGATGAAAATTGATTTATTGTACATGTTGCTTATTTTACTATGAATTATATGCTTTTTTAGTTAGATTGTTATTCTTGATGGTTCGTTGTCATGTTATTGATGATTTTGAAGTTTTTGGGATATCAAAACTTGAATTTGTTTATCATAACACCACGATTGAAGTTGAAATTAGTTTCCCACCTTGCTTGATACTTTAGATTATTGTTGTTGCTTGGTGATGAAGAGTGAAAAGTACGAAGGGTGTTGCCATTCCATAAGTTCATATTGATATCATTGAATGAAGGTCATTTTATTTATCATATCATTATTATATGGTGAGGATGAAAGTAAAAGCACAACGGGTGGTGCCATACTACTTCATCTATGATATTACATGATGAGGATGAGAGTAAAACCATGAAGGTTGATACTGTATCATTGTTTATTTCATTGCTTTATTCGATTATCGGATTGGCGATTTAATCGGTTGCATCGTTGTTTATTTTGGAGAAAGGCTACTTGGTGATTTTTGTACTTGCCATTTATATCTTACTTCCCTTTTTACATGTTCCCTCCCTGTTATTATTCTAAATGCTTAATTTTTATTTTTGTTGCTTTATGTATATATCTGCATAGGATTTTACTAGGTGTCTTGTCATAGCCTTGTCACTACCTCGTAGGCTCGACACTTCCGGAGTACATTGGATCGGTTGTACTCATGCTATAGTTTTGTACTTCTTGTGCAGATTCTGGTGTTGGTCTCAGCAGTGTCTAGCGGTGCTTCTAATCTGATCATAGATATAGCGAAGACTTGAGGTAGAGTTGTTGGCGTTCGTAGTACCTGAAGTTTCATTCTGTTTCTACCTTTACTATTTATTTCATTTCAAGAATTTATATTTCATTCAAACCATACATTGTAGTACTCTAGTTGCTCATGTACTGGTGACTCCAGAGAAATTATACTAGATCGTGTGAAGTATGGATTTATCTTATGTATTCTAGTTTTACCAATCGTTAATAATTGCATTACTCCATTTTAAATTGTTAAAATGATTAATTGATTATCTAACGTTGGCTTGCCTAGAAAGTAGATGTCAGGCGCCATTATGGATCCGAAATTGAGATTGTGGGCCATGACAATAACATATCGACCAAGCAAGATAAATAATTGGATGAAACTCACTAGAATAACAAACTAACCAAAGCGCCGTCACAGAAAATATCACGCCCCCACCAACATACGATTAGCCTAGTCGAAAGGGAGTGGACAAATGGTTGGTGAAGGAAAGCGACAACAACATCGAAAGCAAAGAAAGATACCGATCAGAATTTAAGCAAAACGAAATTAAGGGCCGCTAAATGGAAAAGATGAATACCAAGAATTAAGGGCATATTACAATTGTACCCCTGCTCATACAGTACTAATGAGATGACATGTCGAGAGTTATGTAATGACACATACAACAGTGTGCAGTGTGAAAGTCCAAAAGTAACCTTTGTCGTACCATCAACTTTCATTTATTATGTAGTTAAAATCGACCGAATTAGGTCGGTAATTTTCTTTTTTAATAAAATCGATAAATTTGGTTCGTGATTTTCACGCAAAAATATGATTAAAGAATATAAATAAAAAAAGTAGGAAGTCTTAAATTGTAATGACTAGACTGGTCATTTTGAGCATTAGCATTCCGTACAGCTATTTGGAGTCTTGAGTAGCTCCGTATAATGTATTATGAGTCGTATGTGTCGCCGTTTTGGTTTTCAGGCATTTCGGAATTAGTTTGGAAGAATGAATTTCATGATTCAAGCTTTAAGTTGGTAGAGTTGACCAAGTTTGACTTTTTAGTATATGACCTCGGAATGAAGTTTTGATGGTTCCATTTTGCCCAGATGGTGATTTTGGACTTGGGCGTATGCCCGGATGCATTTGGATATTTCTAGAAGGTTTCGGAACTAATTGGCAAAAGTTGGAAATTTGAAAGATTGGAATGTTCAAAAGTTTGACCGGGAGTTAACTTTGATGATAACGGGTTCGAATTTTTGTTCCGGGAATTGGAATAGCTTCGTTATATCATTTGGGACTTGTGCGCCAAATTTGAGTTCATTCCGAGTTGATTTTATATGGTTCAACATGAGTTATGGAAGTCGAAGGGTTCGAAGTCCATTAAGTTCGATTCGAGATGCAATTCGTCCTTTCTATGTTGTTATGTGTGATTTGAGGCCGCGAGTAGGTCTGTAACATGTATTGAGACTTGTTGGTATGTTCGGACGGGGTCCCGAGGGGCTCGAGTGAATTTCAGGGTGGTTTCGACAAATTTTTAGGGCATTTTTAATTACTGATTTTTGGCTACAGTAGAGTGCATCGCGATCGTGGACCTTGGGTCATGTTTGCGAAGAGCAACATGGGAAAAATGGGCCTGTGAATCGCGATAGCAGAAGGCTTTCCGCGATCACGTAGAGGAAAATCCTGTTGTCACTAACCCGACTTTAAAAGCTTATATCTTTCAATATACAAGGAATTTGGAGATGATCCAAAAATGAAAGTTGTATCCCTTGGTGTCTAGTCTTTAGAAAGTTAAACCATTTTTGATTTGCAGCTTTGTACAAAAAGTTATGACTATTATACTAGAGGCTGTCCGAAAAAGTTGGGAAAGCTTATTGGAAATTGTTCATCGCGATTACAAAGGAATGTTTGCAATCACGAAGGGTTAAAATCGAGCTGCAATTATTTTTGAATTGAGATCATGATGTTGGGGATCATGATCGCGAAGAGGAACCCCCGGCAGTGCATTAAAACATCAAATTTTCGGGGTTTCGATCATTTTAACATATTTGGTGCTATGGAGCTCGGATTGAAGCGATTTTTTATGCGATTTTCACCATATTGATTGGGGTAAGTATTCTTTAATCGATTTTGATTATATATCATCAATTAATATTCATTTCTGGCATATGATTTTGATTTTTAAAGAGAAATCGGAGGAATTTTCTATAATTTCATAAAATAAATTTTTGAGTGTTGAACATCGATCCAGAGTCGGATTTAAGTGAAACTAGTATGGTTGTACTAATATTTGAATGGGTTGTTGGATTTTGTGAGTTTTGTCGAGTTCTGAGACGTGGGCCCTATGTTGACTTTTAGTTAACTTCAGGGTTGTAATTATAAATTGGACCTTTATTAATTGAAATTTGTTTCCTTAGGCATTAATTGATGTAATTGAGTTGCTTTTGGAAAGTTTTAAGCCTTTCAGAGGTTGATACACGAGGAATGGAATTTTTAGAGTATTGTTTGGCTTGCTCGGTATTGGATTCCGCTTGTTTGAGGTAAGTAACACTACTAAACTTGGTGTTGGGCGTATGAACCCCTGAATATACGTGTTATGTGATTGGTGTGGAGGTGACGTACATGCTAGGTGACGGGCGTGTGGGCGTGCACCATATAAATTGTGACTCAATCGATTTCATGGAGCTGTGTAGTCAAATAACTTGTTATTTCCATGTATTTTCTATGTGTTAGAGAAACTGGGATGTTTGGAAATCATACTTCGGCATATGCTGGTATTTTTGGGACCCACTGAGGCCATTTTTGCTATTGAGTTATATGTTTAAATTGTAATTTCATATTCATTCATTTCACATCATATCGTAGTCTCTGTTGCTATTCATTGACACATAATATCATCATTTTTGGGCTAACTTTTATGGCACATTTGAGCCCAAGAGATTGGAGATATTGATGATTGAGTGAGGTCAAGGGCCTGATTATAAGGATATTTAAGGGATCAGGGTCCACGCGCGCAGCATGTTTTATTGATTCATGCCATGATTGGCTTATCATAACGCTTTGGGTGGATCTACACCTCTGGAGTCTGCACAACCATAGTAAGCGCAGGTATCTACTGAGTGCGAGTGCCGAGAGCGAGTGCCGAGTGATTGGGAGGATTGAATGACTGTGAGGAATGAGTGACTGTGAGGATTGAGTGACTGGTGAAGAATGAGTGGCTGTGAGGAATGAGAGATTGTGAGGATTGAATGACTAAGCGTCATGAGTAAGACTTATACTCAAAGAGCATGCATATGATTTTATCACTGTGATGCATTGCATTGGCATGCTCATTGACATGTAGGCATAGAGATGCACTTCCCTCATGCCATCGGATAATGAAATTTTTTATCTGTTGTTGAAAGTTTTGGAAACAAATCATAGTTTTCAGACTTACATTTTGGTAATTTCGGTGAAATGAATTGAGTTTTACTGTCACCTTTGAAAAACATGCCTATTTTTCTGGAATTGTGAACGAGCGGAGCATCATATATTGAGTTATTTCTTGTATTATTTTATTTATATTATTCTAAGTTGTTTCCTGACTTTTGGTGTTGGACTCTGACCGTTGTCCAAGCTCGTCACTACTTTCAACTTAAGGTTAGGTTTTTTACTTACTGAGTACATGGGATCGGTTCTACTCGTACTACACTTCTGCACCTTGCGTGCAAATTTTGGATGTTCATGTTGCTGGACATGGTGAGAGCTAGTAGTGAAGATGTACCCGCGATCCGATCATAGCTGTCTCTTGTTCTAGGTAGCTTTAGAATTATTAGTCTGTTTATGTATATTTCAAACAGATGATGTATTTAATTTCATAACAGCTTTGTAAATTTGAAATCTTAGAAGCTTATATTTTGTACTACTGAATCGCGCAGCGACTCGACCTTAGGAAGAGTGGGCGCTAATACTTTTACCCAATAGTGGTATCGGGGTCAATTTCCACATGGAGCTAGAAAGGGAGATGGATATTTGCTTAGCCTAGAAATGCGTCTTTGCTTCTAATTGATCTTCTAACATTTTTGGGTTTTTATGATTATCAACTACAATTCAACAACTACTCATTATAACTAAATTATGCTAAGGTATTAATTCTAGGTTGTATGCAACATAGAGAAAGACACTAGGGTCGTGGCATTTACCTAGGTGGTCAACTAACGGGTAGAGATTCCTAATACAAGAATGATGATTATGGGGCTTATGCTATAACCGTTGCACAATTGCACTCACTCTCACACCTCTCGGTAGAAAGAGTGATTTTGCCCAATTGACTCTCTCGAGACCAATTGGGTAGGCCAACAAGCCCAAGCAACTTAGGGTTCAAGTTGGGTAATTACTCTCTCGAGGTTTAACCCGTTAATTGGGACTACCATTCTCATGGGTCCATCCCAATTCCTTGTTGGGTTAATTTTGGAGTCATAGACACTCTTTCTTAAGAAAAGTCAAGACCCACTAAGCTAGACTTAGTATTTGCAACCACCAAATCCTAGTTAAATCATAAAACTAACCCAAATAGCAAACACCCAACATCATTCAAGCATTAAACAATCACACCCATTAATTACCTACACTAGGGTTGAGCTACAATCCTAGCTAATGGGTTTAGCTAGACATAATAGCAACATAAATTGAAGAAGTAGTAGATAAAATCAACATATTAATTAACTAGAATGTTAATCTACAAGAATCCACGATAAAACAAGATGAAAATGCCCAAAATAGGCTAAAACTTGAGTCTCACGAGTGCTGCTGCTATCTGATATCTAAAACATAACCTAGAAATAATAAAATATTCTATTTATACTAGGCTAGAAAAATTGGACAAAAATACCCCTGCGGGGCTGGCGCGGACCGCGCAGAAATGCAGCGCGGCCGCGTAGGGGTCTTGGCCTTCGATCACTCACTTCTGAAGCTGGGGACGCGGACCGCACAAAGAGGTAGCGTGGCCGCGCAGGTTAATGGGCGCGGACCGCACAATAATGAAGCGCGACCGCGTGGACACCAGCTCTGACCGCGTAGAAAGGAGCGCTGACCGCGCATGGAAACCCTTGAAATGTATACTCTCTGAATATCCTAGCACGACCGCGCAGCAAATCAGTGCGGTCCGCGCTAGGTCCTCTTGTCCCCACTTCAATGATTTTTGACACTTGAGCAGGTTTCACTCCGTTTCGAGCCGATTTTTGACTTTTGTCATCTTGTCGCTCAAACCTGCAATCAAGCGCACTTTGTAAGCATTCTGGGTCTATTTTATGACAATTCATACATAAAGCATAGGCAAGTATGGGCATAAAACGTGTTAAAATCACAGTTATCAACTACCAGTCCTTGGAAAGTGTAATAAAGTCAGTTATATTATCTTTAGTTTCTCAGTTAAATCTCCTTCGACTAGTATTGTTGTTATTTGGCTTATCTAGCGGGTGAGGTTAGGTACCATCATGACTAGTTGGATTTTGGGTTGTGATAAGTTGGTATCAGAGCCTTATGTTCATAGGTTCTAAGAGTCATGAGTAAGTGGCTAGTAGAGTCTTGCGGATCGGTATGATGACCTTCATACTTATCTTCTAGAGGCTACAGGTCATTTAGGATAAATTTCCCATATTTCTTTCTTTATCGTGCGGCATTGATTTAGCTAGAAGCATATCTCTTTGAATTTTTCCCACTCACTTTTATGCGTATTTGAACGCTCGGTATCAGCTGTGCATCGACGGCTTCCGATTTTATGAATGAGGTGCGAGATGTGTTTTCTGTGTTTTGGTGATAGGCCAGTCTGGAGGACTTAAGGCCAGGTTTAGATCGCAGCTTAGGCTCGGTAGCTTCAGTTGTGTGAACTTGTACTTTTGGGCTTCTATGTCCAGTAGTATCCCTATGAGTGGAATTTGTGGCTTGATGAACGGTTGAATGGCTATATGATGAGTATAATGTGACCGCGAGATGTGTTCAGGTGGGTTTGAATATGACGAAAAAGAGTTTGCTTGAGATGTAAAAAGGACTATTGGGTGCTTGATTTCCTTCTTGATTTGATGTATAGTCTCGAGTTATGAGTGTGTTGAAGGATCTTTCACGTTGTTAAATTGTGGGACAAATTAAATTCTCATGTCTTGTTGATGAGTTCAGACTCAAGAAGATTAAGTGACTGCGTAGAAATTGTGGCTGCGAAAGGGTATAGCAAAATTCCAATTTGAGGCTAAGAAGGTGGGTTATCTCCTGTGGAGTAATCTACGGAGGTGGGATCCTTATAATGTTGTATGAAGAGTTTCTTTTCTACCAGAGGGGTACATGTGTTGAGATTTGAATTTAAATTTGGTTGAAAAAGTTGACCTGACCCGTCACGAGGATGAAGGTGAGCTTAGCATATGATTTGAGGTATTTTATAGTTTGTGTTACTTGAGCTTCTGAAGAATTTTGTTGAAACTCACTGTTGGATTATGACAATAGTAGAGTGTGCTTTTGGTGAGTTATTAGATATTTTATTCTACGGCTTTGAGCCAAGTAGGGGAGCCTTCTATTGATGATTTGATTGCGTGGTTATGTGTAAGTACTAGTTTTGGTCTGAGTCATACTTGTGGATCGGTTATGACTTCTAGAGGTTGAGATCGAGGATGACTCGAGTAGGCAAATTTTTGGAAATGGGTTATATTGCAATTTGTAAGTATATGGAAATTCATGGAATGATTTGAGTTGTTATTTGTGAAGGATGCAGTGTGCATGGAGTATGAATTTGATCGGTTGCGATAAGGTGGGGGTCACTTCTTTGAATGTTGTTGTGCTAATGGGGCACGTGTGTTTCGGCTTGTTTGGGTGGTGCGATTTGGATTTGAGCAGAGAGGATGACTCTTGAGAGGGTTCCAATGTATTCAAAATGTATATATGGCAATTGAAAAAATTTCGGATTTGTATATCGCTAGAATCGATTATTTACATTGAATGGTGCCGTGACTTGCAGTAATTCTATATGACTATGGATCCTACATTTCAGTATAATAAAGGAAAAAGGAACAATTTTAAATTCAGAGAAAGTCTCTTCAGAGTGGGTGTCGCGGTTGTGTTACTTTTGCGGTGCTTAAGAGGGAATACAACAACTTGTGGGCCTTAGGGCAGTGTAGTTTTATGCTAGGATCTCTGGTGGTGAGCTTTGGGTAAGGATCATGGTGTTATGGCAAGGAGAAGTGTCAACTTGAGGGTAATTCGGAAGGGAATCGGAGAAATAGGACAGCTTGGTAGTAAGTTGGACAACCACGGCAATGGATATGGCCAGTTCATTGGGTACTTATGATGCGGTGAGTCTCTACCGGCATTTTGGTGGCAATACTCTTAGGTTTGTTGACATGTGTGGCTTGGTTGAGTTAGTGAGATGCTAGTCTGATGGCTTGGTTAAGTCCAAATGGATTTCAAAGTGTTCTCAGTGATTTCTACCACTGTTTGAGCCAGATAATTCCTATCGGCATTAGGAGCATGTTGCGTATTGTGATTTTCTCCTAGATGGGATCAAATGGAAGGTTTCTGACTGATCGGGTATGTATTCCGCTAGTGACGCAGAGTTGATAATGTGATTCTTGTGTTTTTCACATGATGGCATGATAGATGTGGTGTGTTGTGCGGGATTAAGATCAGTATGTGTCACAGGTCAGTTTTGAAGGGGAATCCATGAATTCTTAGGCAATATGAACGGGTTCATACGGCTAGATGAATGCTAATCCTACTTGGTATTGCCTGAGAAAGGTGCACATTTCACAAGGCACACTATGTTTTTATGTACGGATGCTTCATTGGTATTGCGGTACTCACCTGGTTGATCGACCGTCGATATTCAGATTTTTGCTATGTGTCCAGAAGAATTGTGGAAGTATTACTCATGGGATAATCGTGCATGGGAGATATGTTAGACATTCGAGTGCTGGAATTGGAACCAGTTATGGTGATTCATGTGTTCTATGAATTTGGAGACTAGAGTTCTCAAAAGCACATTGTTTCGAGGTTGTGGACTGTGAAGATGTGGCCAAAGTTAGGCAAATGGTGCTACGTGTTAGGGTTAGGTCGTTGTGAATTTTTGGAGGGCTATTTGTCCATTTGGGGGATGACAGGAGTTGATTTGGGGGTCCATTGGTAGGCCAATAAGGATGTGTACGCTACACTGGTCGAATTTGTTGACTCAGCACTATTATTGCGGAAAGGTGCATCATTCAGTTAGAGTTGAGCCTGGTCGTGTTCGAATATAATTTATGTGTTACTCTACTATGCTACGAGTACGATATGTTGGTTATATGCATACATGATGTGGTTCTATTCGGACCTTGTAACGGAAATTGAGCGAGATGGTTATTAGGGTGTTGAATGGTTGATTATGCCGTTGTGTTCTTTTCGGGCTATGGTATATAGTGTTATTCGCTTCTCCATGGTTATGGTCATGCACTTCATGTAATTGATGTCGAATTGTGCATGGTTGTTGATTTTGAGCATTGTGGCGTGAGGTATCTCATAAGATCGGCGTTTGAATAAGGTCATGCATTACAACGGAGTTGTGTTGGGATATAATCCCTTGTGTTAGATTCATGTGTCTTGGTTCTACTATGTATGAAGGGTTCATAGCACTACGGTTGTGGTGGTACTTGTTGAGACTGCAGAACGGTTCTTTTATTTGAGTCATTTTCAATTTTTGGGTACATTTGAATTGTTGCTTATTGGTGCACAGGTTGCACGGTTTGTGGCTTTAGGTTGTGTTGGGGTTGCATGTCAATAAAGTGGTTGTGTTTGATGATATGAGGCAATTGGACCTAGAACGGGTACTACCAGATTTTATTACGGTATATTTAGGATAATTATATCGAAAGTCATCTTAGAAAGTGACTAGGATTCTAGTTGGGGCTAGAGAGCTCCATGACTTGTTGATCCGATGAGTGATTATGAATTTCTACGTGTTTCTTTCATCATTGGCGGTGTACAAAGGTTTTTAAACGAAGTTTTATTTGATATGAGGTTCACACTGGTATCGAGTTATTTTTAAGAAGCTACGATGATTAGAAATTATTGCTACAAGTATGCAAGTTGTGTGGTGTATCATGTGATTACATCTTGGGTTATGGTTATGGCTTGATACAGCTTGTTCGAACTTATACAGTGTGTAGATGTGAGATTTAGGTCTTGAAAAGAATTTCCAATGTTACAAATTGGAGTCCAAGGCTTATGGGCTAAGGCTAAATTAATTACTTTCAGTTATATTGTGTTGTCCGACCTATATCGAAGAGGGTGACGTGAGATCACCCCCGGGTATGTGCATGGTAAGACAGCATAGTGATTTGAAGGCTTTGGAACGACTCTGGGTACATTCGAGGATGAACATATGTTTAAGTTGGGGAGAATGTAACGACCAAACCAGTCGTTTTGAGAATTAGCATTCCGTTCATCTATTTGGAGTCTTGAGTTTCTCTGTATAATGTATTATGACTCGTGTATCGTCGGTTTTGGTTTTCAGGTATTTCGGAATTAGGTGGAAGAATGAATTTCATGATTCAAGCTTTAAGTGTGAAGAATTGACAAAGTTTGACTTTTTAGTAATTGACCTCGGAATGAAGTTTTGATGGTTCTGTAAGGTCCGGATGGTGATTTTGACTTGCACGTATGCCCAGATTTGCATCTAGATATTTCTAGAAGGTTTTGGTACTAATTGGCGAAAGTTGGAAATTTGAAGGTTTGAAATGTTCATAAATTTGATCGGGAGTTCACTTTGATTTTGTTATGTCATTTAGGACTTGTGCACCAAATTTGAGTTCATTCCGAGTTGATTTGATATGGTTCGGCACGAGTTTTGGAAGTTGAAAGGTTCAAAGTTCATTAAGTTCGATTTGATGTGATATTCGTCGTTTTAATGTTGTTATGTGTGATTTGAGGCCTCGAGTAGGTCCATAATATGTTTTGAGACTTGTTGGTATGTTCGGACGGGGTCCCGACGGGCTTGGGTGAGTGTTGGGGTAATTTCTGACCATTTCTAGGCCATTGTTAATTGCTAGTCTTTGGCTACAGTAGAGTGCATCGCGATCGCGACATTGGGTCGCGTTCGCGAAGAGCAAAATGGGAAAAATGGGCCTGTGAATCACGATTGCGGAAGGCATTTCGCGATCGCGTAGAGGAAAATCCTTTTGTCACTGACCTGGCTTTTAAAGCTTATATCTTGCAATCTATAAAGAATTTGGAGACGATCTAAAAAGGAAGTTGTAGCCCTTGGTGTCTAGTTTTCAGAAAATGAAATCATTTGTCATTTGGAATTTTGTACAAAAACTTATGACCATTATACTAGAGGTTGTCCAGAAGAGTTAGGCAAGCTTGTTGGAAATTGTTCATTGCGATCGCGAAGGGTAAAAATTGAGCTGGAAATTTTTTTTGAATCGCGATCACAATGTTGGGGACCGCGATCGCGAAGACGAACCCCTAGCAGTGCATTAAAACATCAAATTTTGGGAGTTTCGGCCATTTTAACATATTTGGAGCTGTGGAGCTCAGATTGAAGCAATTTTAAGGCGATTTTCAATATATGGATTAGGGTAAGTGTTCTCTACTCGGTTTTGATTATATTTCATTAATTAATCTTCGTTTTCGGCATATGTTTTTTATTTTTAAAGAGAAGTCGGAGGAGTTTTCTATAATTTCAAAAAATGAATTTTCGAGTTTTGAACATCGATTCGGAGTCGAATTTGAGTGAAACTAGTATGGTTGGATTCGTAATTGAATGTGTTATCGGATTTTGTGAGTTTTGTCTGGTTCTGAGACGTGGGCCCCACATTGACTTTTGGTTGAGTTCGAGATTGTAATTATAAATTCGACCTTTATTATTTGGAATGTGTTTCCTTAGGCGTTAATTGATGTAATTGAGTTGCTTTTGGCTAGTTATGAGTCGTTCGGAGGTTGATACGCGCAGAATGGAATTTCTAGAGTATTGTTTGGCTTGTTCGGTATTGGATTCGGCTTGTTCGAGATAAGTAACACTTCTAAACTTGGGGCTGAGGGTATGAACCCTTGAATATACGTATAATATGATTGGTGTGGAGGTGATGCACATGCTAGGTGACGGTCGTGTGGGCGTGCACCGTACAAATTGTGACTCAATCGATTCGGTGGAGCTGTGTAGTAAAATAACTTGATATTTTCCATGTATTTTCCATGTGTTAGAGAAACTGAGTTGTGGCTCATGTTGGAAATCATACTTAGGCATATGTTGATATTATTAGGACCCACTGAGGTCATTTCTACAGCTGAGTTATATGTTTATATTATAATTTCATATTCAGTCATATTCATTCATTTCATATCATATGTCAGTCTCTGTTGCCATTCATTGATACATTATATCATCATTTTTTGGCTGATTTTTATGACATTTTTGAGCCTGAGAGACTGGAGAGATTGATGACTGAGTGAGGCTGAGGGCCTACTTGTGAGGATATTTATGGTATCGGGTTTCATGCCGCATGATGTTTTATTGATTCATGCCATGATTGGCTCATTATAGCGCATAGATCTGCCCTCCGGAGTATGCACACCCATAGTGAGGGCAGGTACCTACTGAGTGTGAGTGCCGAGAGCGAGCGATTAATTGGGAGGATTGAGTGATTGTGAGTAATGAGTGACTGTGAGGAATGAGTGACTATATGAGCAATGAGGGATTATGAGGATTGAGTGACTGAGCGTGCTGAGTATGATTTCTACTCAAAGAGCATGCATATGATTCTATCACTATGTTGCATTGCATTGGCATGCACATATACATGTAGGCATAGAGATGTATTTTCCTCATGCCATCTGGTAATAAAATTTCTTATCTGTTGTTGAAAGTTTTGGAAAAAATCACAGTTTTTAGACTTACTCACATTTTAGTGATTTCGGTGAAAAGAATTTAGTTTTACTGTCCTCTAAACATGCCTAATTTTTTGGAATTGTGAACGAGCGGAGCGTTATATCTTGAGTTATTACTTGTGATATTTTTTTATATTATTCTCAGTTGTTTCCCGACTGTTGGTGTCGGACTCTAACCGTTGTCCAAGCTCATCACTTCTTTCAACCTAAGGTTAGGTTTGTTACTTATTGAGTAGATGGGATCGGTTGTACTCATACTACACTTCTGCACCTTGCGTGCAGATTTTGGATGCTGATGTTGCTGCGCCATGGTGTGAGCTGGCATTGAAGATGTATCTGCGATCCGGTCATAGCTGCACTTGTTCTTGGTAGCTTTAAAATTATTAGTCTGTTCATATATATTTCAAACAGATGATGTATTTTATTTCATACCAGCTTTGTAAATTCTAAATCTTAGATGCTCATGATTTGCACTACCAGTCTATGGGAAGTGTAATAAAGTCAATTATTTTATCTTTAGTTTCTAAGTTAAATCCCCTTTCAATCGGATTGTTGTTATTTGGCTTACCTAGCGGGTGAGGTTAGGTGTCATCACGACTAGTTAGATTTTGGGTCGTGACATAAATCAACAAGCACCAATGGCCTAGTTGAAGAATAGTATCCTTCCCCGATATAGACAACGGTTTGATCTCTAGATGGTGTATTGTTTAATTTAGAGAAAGTCGATTTTTTTGGTCGATTTTTATATTTTTAGTCGAGTGTGAAATTCAATTGACTGACCGAAATTGATCATTTTTTATATCAACCAGTACTTTCCTGAGCCACCCAATTCGATCAATTTTTTATCGGTAATCGTTGGAAACCAATCGCATTCGGTCAATTTTTTTGGTTGGAAAGGAGTTGTTTTCAATAATGATTGTTGCATGATGATAGGCTATAATTGCGTATTTTAGTCGATTATTACACTCTAATTTATCGCACTTTAGTTGAGTTTGCGCTTTAATCGCTATTGTTTTGCACTAACGGTGTGTTTTATGCATTGTAGGAGTGATTCCGAGCTATATAGATGTTATGGAATGAATTCAAGTGATTTGGAGCTTTGAAGTCTGATTAAAAGTCCAAGGAATTAAGCCGGATCGTATTCGGGGATTAACGGATGATAGAGCAACAAAACAAAGAATCGAGTAGGCATATTGCGCACTGTCTAGTAAAATGCACATAACACTTTTCTCATAACTCCATCTAGGCTCCACAATATATGGTTGGAAAGCTAACTCAAAGGGATACAACTTTCATGTTTTACGTTTTTCCAAATTCAAAAGGGAACAGGGTGAAAACGCGTTCGAAACCGCGACCGCGGACCTGACGCGGACTGAGGCAATATACTTGCCATATACCGCGGTCGTACCGCGGTTGACCGCGGCCGCGGCTGTCCAGACGTGAAAAATTGTTCTTTTTCGCGTAGGAGAAGGTATAATAGTTTTGGCCCGACCCTACTTGGTATATATACATGGAAAACCGGTATTTTAAGGGAGGAGACCAATTTTTGACACACTTTTGACATAATTTAGACCTAAGGAGGCTAAGGAGACTGGGGATTCGACCTAAGGAGTTTTTCCTTCCTCTTCCTATTTTTCATTGTTGGTTATGATTTTTAGTATTGTAGTTTTACATACTATTATGAATAGCTAATTTGTTATCTAGGGTTTTGATGGAACCTTTTGTAGGATAAATTCTTGTTATATTTTTATATAATTGAGCCGTTGGATTTCTCTACTTGTTCAACTACGTATTTATTGTTGTTGATTGAATGGCCATCGATTGACTGTGCCTATTTATTATGTGTTGCTTGAGAAAGGATACATATTTAGGTAGTTATTGAACAACATCACTCCTAACATACGTGAGAGATCAATACAGAGGGTTTAAAGGCAGGATTAGAGATAACGAAACCTTGGTGCGATCGTAGTGAGCAGTGAATTAATGGCAGCTAGTGTAGTTCGAGAGAATACATCTAGTAAATTGTGGTAGTTGCTCGAGAGAGAATTACGACAACCAAAGTACTCACAATCGGTAGAGAATACATTGGCGAAATTGTAGGGAACATAGCTAGAAGGATTCCAACAATTGGGGAAATCATAACTCTAGACCTTCTTAATTTAGTCTCCAACCCTTTGTCTCGTTAGTTGATAGTTATCGCTTTGTAGTATTTGCTAGTTAAATAGTTAGAAATATAAATCTCAATCTTCATAATTTAGAAAATAGTTCAATCTTGTCTTCTTAGTGATATTAAACAGATACAGCTAAGCCTTAGTTCTCTGTGGGATTCGACTCCGTACTTTTTGACCGAATTATATTTGCAGCGACCGCTTATCCTTTTTAGGACTAGAGTTGGCCGTGATCAAATTTTGGCGCCGTTGCTGGGGAAATAACAGTGTAGTTGTAGGTGTACATATTGCTAGGTTACAAGTTTGAACTTTTATTTTTGTTTTGTTCTATTTGATTTTTTTTTGTTTTACTTGTTAATTGAGAAACATGGCATCCTGGAATTATGGAAATTTTGATGTTGGTAATTCTGCTTTTAATCCTCCTTATGCATATTGTGAAAAAAACCACCCACGGCAAAATTATCAAAATATTCCCGAATGTATACCAACTCAATCTTATGTGTGGAATGTATGTGAGATGTGTGGTGGACAAGATGGTCACTTTCATGGTTGTGCTTATATTTCTTATCTTTCCTCAACCCTTTACTTTGATGGTTCTTCTTTTTTCTTGTGAAGTTAATAGGAACAAAGAACCCAGGGATGATGACCTGAAAGAGATCAAGGATATGCTAAGGTGCCTTGTGGGACAAAATGATGAGAAACAACTGCACATACAAAGGCAAGATGCTGCTATTCGCAACCTGGAGGCACAAGTGAGTCAACTAGTTGAGGTATTTAATGCTCAACAAGCCAATATTGTAGATAGTAGCCAAGAAGAGCATGAATTATATGCTGAAATTGAGGTGCAAATGGAGGAGGTCAGAGTAGAAATCCAACAATCTAACCAACTAGAATTTGAGGATGTCGATGTTGAAGAAGTAATACTAGAGTCAACCAAGGACATTGAAGATACAAATTTAGTTGACTCTAGTGTGATTGGTGTTGAGGAGGTTAAAAATCTTGAAGTTCATGTATTTGAGCGCGTTGGACCTCATTCCAAACACTTCTCTACATTATATTCAGACGGTGAAATGGAATTCACCCTTATGAGCATAAAAAGGAGTCCAAGGAAGAGGTAGATGAGCCTTATATTTTGGATTTCTCAAGGCCGTCTAGGCAAGGTGACACTCCTCGGTCGAGAGCCAAAAAGTGCATAAGATTTTATCTAATTTTTGGCTCGCAAGAATTTGTACCGCCCCAAGAACATAATCATAAGCTTGAAGCAAAACTTGGGGTTCAATTCATAAGCTCAAGGTGGAGGCAGAAAGTGATTCGCGTCGTGCTGTGGCGTTAAATCAAGTGCTTGTTTGGAGGCAACCCAGCTTTATTGCTTTCTTTTATTTATTTTTTATTTTTTTTAATTGTATTATTTTGTAGTGTCAATTTTTTATTTTTTAGGAGCATGGAAAGCAAAGGTATTGGAAGCATGCAACAGCAAACCAAATGGTTGGAACTAAGTGTGAGGTACCCGCACGAAGGACCAAGCTTGGGAGAAGTCTGAGTACCCCATGAGTTGTTAGTGCTTCGGCCTTTGGCCTACCAGGAAGTCTCTTTTACCTTTTTATTAGATATGGTGTGCATTGGGACAATGCACAATTTTAAGTGTTGGGTGAGGAGATTATCTGGGTGACTTTCTATGCTATTTTAGTTGTGCTAGTTTAATTGAATAATTTTTTTTTTAAATTGAAATGATTGGACTTTTCCCGACGATGGATCTATTAGACAATTTTCTTGAGGGATTTAAGTCTAAAAAAATAAAATATAAAGATTTTCTTTGTAGGTAGTGTAATAATTCCCCCTTGGTTTTTCTTTGTGTCGCGGTTCTTTTCCAAGGTTTTAATTTGAACCGGGTGTAGTTAGTTTTTTTTAGGAATAGGAGCCATTGTGTTGTGTTTTGAAATGAAGCGATATCTCTTGACTTTGTTATGCCTTGAGAATAGTGAGTACTTTGGTTGTGACGCTTAGACTCTGATTTTGACTCTTGTATAAGTACCTTAAATAATGTGATCTTAAACTTGCTTAACTGCTTTGACTGAAGTGTCTTAATGAAACCAATTCTGAGTGAGTTATGTGCCATGTGTGTGTAAGGATTTGTTATATTCTGTGCATTGCATTTGATGCCTAGAACTTGCCCTGTGTGTTTGCAAAGCGAAATAGTAGTTTTGTTCAGTCTTGGAAGTGATATAGGCGTTTCTTTGTTGAGCCAGATATGTATATTTTACCCACATAATTGTTATGTATCGTAGTTAACCCCTTTGAGCCTGTAATCTTGTTTCTTTGGCAACCACATTACAAGCCTTACCCATTTGTTTGAATTAATCATCTATTTGAACCTATTAACCTCTCATGAGCACTTGAATTATTATGAACTGTGTATAAGTTAAAGTGTGGGTGGTTGGTTTGGCTTTTGAATGGAACTAATGAAATAAGGAGAAAGGTGCACTGTTTTGAAAAAAGTAAGAGCCACTTGAATTGAAACAAAAAAAGAAAAAAAATAGTTGGATTGTTGTGGAAAAAAAATTCATTGATAAGTGGTGGCTCTTGATGTAAGTGTGCTTAAAGAAGAATGGGGTAATATACATTGATGTGAAGGTGGAATTTTGGTTTGACATAAGTATTGGGTTTGAATGTTAAAGTATATGTATTAAAGTGCTTAGGGAGGTGTAGTCACTCTTATATCTAAATGTATCCTACCCGTTCCGTAGCCTATATTACAACCAAATAAACTCCTAATTGATCCTAGATTGAATGACCTCGATTAGTGGAGTAGTACACTACGGGCAAGCTTATGGTGCATCTTTTGTGGCATATGAATGTTATTTCTGAGAGTGAGTAATTCTTTCTATGTTGAGTTCCTAAGTGTTCTTAAATTTTATTGTGTGGAACTACTCTCTTTTGTTGTGTGAGGGCACTTGATTCATGAAGGAAAGGTAATGTCAGTGACCCCTATGTTAGAGTAAGTAGATGAGTTGTGAATAATGCGTGGTACTTGTGAGTCAAATCTTGAGGTGAAGATGTTACGCTTTTGTGCTTAGTCTATTTTAAATACTCTTGGTGTGATGAGTTAGGAGAATTATTTAAAAAGGTCGTGTCTATAACAAAGTGTAGTTTGATTGCTCGATGACGAGCAATGGTTTAAGTGTGGGGTGTTGAATACCAACTTGTCACGACCCGGATTTCCCACCCTCGGGGGTCGTGATGGCGCCTACTCGTAGGAGCTAGGCAAGCCACAATTCATAAACTCCTAACTCCTTTATTTTAAAACCTTTTTATCATTCATAACAACAAGCGATAAATATTTAAATAACAGCGGAATATGAAATTAAAGCGGAAGACTTAAATTAAATAAGCTGAACAAAATGCGGAAACTGACATGTGCCTCTACCCAAGAACTGGTGTCACAACATCCATGGACTACTAAGAGTACTAAATACAATCGTTTGAACGAAATATAACACTGTTTGTCTCGAAAACATGAGATAACAGAATGAAATATAAGATAGAGGAGACGCAGGGCCTGCGGACGCGTGCAAGGCTACCTCGGAGTCTCGGTCGACTGAAGGCTGGCTCCCGAGCTACTGCTGCTGTCTGGGACCTGGGTCTGTGCAAAAGAGCACAGAGTATAGTATCAGCACAACCGACCCCATGTGCTGGTAAGTGCCTAGCCTAACCTCGGCGAAGTAGTGACGAGGCTACACAGGACTACCATATAAACATGTACAGTTATATATATATCTACAACGGGAAAATAACAAGAACAAACATTCTAAATGGGAGGGGAACATGCTTCGGGGATAGCAGATAATACAGAATTTCAAAAAAATAATAAAGAACATCAATAATTTAACTCTAACACGGATAAGGGAAATAAAAGCAAATTTTACTGGCAGTACATATCTCGTTGTAGGCGTGCAACCCGATCCCATTTCTCAATAATTAAATCTCGTGGTAGACATACCACCCGCTCCCATTTCATTAAATCTCGTGGTAGGCGTACCACCCGCTCCCATTTCATTAATCTCGTGGTAGGCGTACCACACACTCCCATTTCATTAAATCTCGTGGTAGGAGTACCACCCGCTCCCATTTCATTAAATCTCGTGGTAGGAGTACCACCCGCTAAATCTCGTGGTAGGCGTACCACCCGCTCCCATTTCATTAAGTCAACAGTTCTTCCAAATGAAATTTACTCCAACAAATGCAACAATTAATACGAATTCATAAGATAACAAGTACACAATAATTATGACTTACTAAGGAAATTAAGTAATGACAAGTACCAATTAATTATGGACTTTAAGGAGCAAATAGGCAATTTAATATTTAGTATGCTAAATGTCAAGTAGCAATTCAGTCACATAAACATGTAGCAATTATAGCATAAATTCAAGGCATAATGTTGCGTAAGGATACCTCGAGCCAATAATAACAAGTAACACAATAAAGAAAAATGCCAACATAAAGAATCACAGTAATAGTGGAATAAGACAATTAATGCATTTGAACTGATAACAACAAGTATATCAGTAAATAGAAGTAAAGGACAACATAACTCAATTATCAGCAAAAAATCAGGAAAATCAAAGACAAGTGCACGCCATCACCCTTCGTGCTTTTACTCTCATCCTCACCAAGCAATAATATAATGAAAACGTGCACGGCATCACCCTTCGTGCTTTTACTCTCTTTCCTCATATAAGTCAATAGAATTGGCACGGAATGGTACATCGTGCAGCACGTCATCACCCTTCGTGCTTTACACTCTTTCCTCACAATAGCAAACAATGCACGATATCACCCTTCGTGCTTTGACACTCTTCTCACCCAAACAACAATCACAAACAAGGGCAAGGGAAATAAACAAGAACATATAGGAATCCCGGCAAGGGAACAACGATTTAACAATTAAATCCCGGCAAGGGAGCAACAAGTAAATAATTCAATCCCGGCAAGGGAACATTTCAATAACTCTTTCGCTATCTTTCACTTGTACTTCGTAACTCACTTTACCACTTGAGCCAATGCTCCAAAGGGTTCAATCATCTCATATACTTTCACAATTCATAATATAACTCGAGCCAATGCTCCAAAATGTTCAAAGGTCTCAATTCCTTCCACAAACTTTTCACAACAACTAGAAATCATCACCAATGCATGAAGAATACAACGAAACCATGAAAATCACAATATAAGACTCACGGTCATACTTGACACCAACGTATAGATACTCGTCACCATGCCTATATGCCGTACTCAACAACTATCACATAGCAAATAGGACTCAACTCCTAATCCCTCAAGCTAAGGTTAGACAAAACACTTACCTCGATGCCTTGAACACAACTCAAGTCTCAATTATAGCTTTACCCCTTGATTCCACCGCGAATTCGCTCGTATCTAATCACAAATTACTTAATTACATCAATAAGTGCTAAATGAATCAATACTAATGCATGAAAATGAGTTTTCCAAAGTTTTACCCAAAAAGTCAAAAATCGCCCCCGGGCCCACGTGGTCAAAACCCGAGGTTCGAACCAAAACCCGATTACCCATTCCCCCACGAACTCAAATATATAATTTGTTTTGAAATCGGACCTCAAATTGAGGTCCAAATCCCCAATTTTTGAAAAACCTAGGTCACACCGAAAACACCTAATTTCCCCCATGAAAATCTTTGATTTTAAGTTGAAACCATGTTAAGAGATGTTAAGGAGTGAAGAAAATGAGTTAGAAATCACTTACCAACGTTTTGGAGAAGAAAGGTTGTTTGAAAAATCGCCTCTTATGTTTTTAGGGTGTTGAAAAGTGAAAAATGACTGAAAATCCCATTTATTTATACCCCTCTGAGACCCCTGTGCGGACCACATTAAATGACGCGGCCGCACAGGCTTACCTGAAGACCTGCAGTTCAGCACCCTGCGCGGACCGCACAAAGCCTACTGCGGCCGCACAGCCTTCACCGCGCCCCGCACAAAGGCGACCGCGGCCGCGCTGGCCGCTCCGCGGTCGCACGCGATTTCTCGCGAACCGCATTAGAGGGTTCAGAGACCTGCAACTCCTGAACCTGCAACATCTGATTTTCTAGGCCTAAGGCATCCCGGAACCCACTCGAAACTCACCCGAGACTCGAAACTCCAACCCAAGTATACACACGACCTCAAATACATCCTACGAACATATTCGTGTAATCAAATCGCCAACATAACATCATGAACATCGAATTAAACCTCAAGATAAATGAAATTTCTCAAAACTCCTTTAAGCATCAATTTTCACAATTTAGGTCCGAATCACGTCAAACGACGTCCGTTTTCAACCAAATTTCACAGGAAGAACATAAAACATATATAAGACCTGTACCGGGCGCTAGAAACAAAATACGGGCCCGATACCATCGCTTTCTAATCATATTTCATTTCCAATTTTCTTAAACATTTCCAGAAAACAATTTTTCAAAAAAATTCACTTCTCGGGCTTGGTGTCACGATCCAAACCGGATGGGCCGCGACGAGCACCCGGTGCCTTACTCAACCGAGTACCAACATAACATATCTTTCTTATCATACTATCATGGTAAATGAGCTAGAAAACTCGTCATGAGATAACAAGAATGAAACATAGGAGAATACTCAACATCTGACGACCCACCATGATATGCAAACTTATACATGTGATATACGGGCCTATAAGGCCGACATGGCCATTTGTAAACTCAAAACATAAGCCGAAAAGGCCATACAAATATCCATACACCTGACATCTGTCTACAAGCCTCTAAGAGTACCTAATATCATAAAGGTCGGGACTGGGCCCCGCCATACCAATCAATACATATCCAAAGCATACTGACCAAATAGGCAACTCCGGAGCAAGTGGAGTACACCAACACCTTCGCTGAGCTGATAGCCTACTAGGAGGAATGTCAACCTGTCTATCAGGACCTGCGGGCATGAAATGCAGCGTCCCCGTGCAAAAGGGACGTCAGTACGAATAAAGTACCGAGTATGTAAGGCAGGAAAGCATAAATAAGAATAGTAATGTAAAGAGAGATAGAGGAGATACAACCTGTAACATCTGAGTGCCTCTGGGGCTACTGACATGAAATGCATAATACATATATATACATAAACTTTTAAAAACATACGCCTCTGTGGGCATCATCATCATCATATCATACCCGACCTCAAAGAGGACTCGGTAAAAACGTACCCGGCCACGTGGATCTCGGTAAACCCAACTGATCAGTGGTTGCAGAATAGGTGCCATACCCGGCCGACTATAGCGCGGCTCGGTAGAGTAAAATAGATACATATATAAAGCATGCTGGACTCATGGAGTCACGTTATAAACCTTTTGGAGTGACATAAGGTCATTGCACCATCGATTAACATTATGGACATCATACCATCAATATGAACTTCACTAGGACTTAAGGATCATATACACTTTCTTGGAATAACTTTGTAAGGAAAGAATAACATGGACAACCTTAGTTGCTAGGAGTAGATTCATTATGAAATAGCGTATCGTTTATGTTCGATTCACTTTAGATCATGCCAAAAGAANCACAAGCTCGGAGCATATCCTCCAAAATCTGAACAGTCCGTTCCGACTGACCGTCCGTCTGGGGATGAAATGTTGTGCTCAACTCAACTCGTGTGCCCAACTTTCGCTGAACTACAATCCAGAAGCGCGAGGTAAACTGCATACCCTTTCCGAAATGATAGATACGGGCACACCATGAAGACGAACAATCTCCCGAATGTAGATCTCAGCTAGCCTCTCGGATGAATAGGAGACCGCTACAGGAAAGAAATGCGCTGACTTCCTACTCAAAGCATTGGCCACCACATTGGTACTTCCTACTCAAAGCATTGGCCACCACATTGGCCTTTCTCGGATGATTTAAAATGGTGATATCATAATCCTTCAACAACTCCAACCACCTTCTCTGCCTCAAATTCAACTCCTTTTGCTTGATAAAATACTGAAGACTCTTGTGATCCGTGAACACCTCACATGCCACGCCACACAGATAATGCCTCCAAATCTTCAATGCATGAACCATGGCTGCCAACTCCAAATCATGAACCGGATAGTTCTTCTCATGAATCTTCAACTGCCGCGAAGCATAGGCAATAGCCTTGCCATCCTGCATCAACACTGCGCCAAGTCCAATACGAGATGCACCACAATAAACAACATAAGGCCCGAAACCTGTGGGCAAAACCAACACCAGTGCCGTAGTCAGAGCTATCTTGAGCTTCTGAAAGCTCGCCTCACACTCGTCCGACCATCTGAACTGGGCACCCTTCTGGCTCAACCTGGATACCCTCTACTAATACAACATGACCTAAGAATGCAACTTGACTCAACCAGAACTCATACTTCGAAAACTTGGCGTACAACTGACTATCCCTCAAAGTCTGAAGAACCACTCTAAGATGCTGCTCGTGCTCCTCTCGGCAGCGGGAATATCAAAATATCATCATGAAGACTATCACGAACTAATCCAAATAAGGCCTGAACACTCGGTTCATCAAATCCATAAGAGCTGCTGGGGCATTTGTCAACCCGAATGACATCACCAAGAACTCATAATGCCCGTACCGAGTGTGGAAAGCTATCTTAGGGACATCCGATGCCCTAATCCTGAACTGATGGTAGCCAGATCGCAAGTCAATCTTGGAAAATACCTTGGCACCCTGAAGCTGATCAAACCAATCATCAATCATCGGTAATGGGTACTTATTCTTGATTGTAACCTTGTTTAATTACCGGTAATCAATACACATTCTCATTGACCCATTCTCCTTTTTAACAAATAACACCTGCGCACCCTAAGGCGAAACACTGGGCCTAATGAAGCCCTTCTCAAGAAAATCTTGCAACTGTTCCTTTAACTCTTTCAACTCAGGCGGGGCCATACGATACGGCGGAATAGAAATGGGCTGAGTGCCCGAAGCCAAATCAATGCAGAAATCAATATCCCTGTCGGGTGGCATACCCGGCAGGTCTAAAGGGAAAACATCAGGAAACTCACAAACAATGGCCACAGAATCAATAGAACGGACCTCAGCACTAGAATCACGAACATATGCCAAATACGCCAAACACCCCTTCTCGACCATACGCCGAGCCTTCACATACGAGATAACACTGCGAGTAGAATGACCAGGAGTCCCTCTCCACTTTAAACGAGGAATACCCGGTAAAGCTAAGGTCACAGTCTTGGCATGACAGTCCAAGATAGCGTGGTAAGGTGATAACCAGTCCATCCCAATATAATATCGAAGTCAACCATATCTAAAGCAACAAATCTACACGGGTCTCAAGACCTCCAATCACAACTATTCATGATCAATGAACACGATCCACTACAATAGAATCACCCACCGGCGTAGACACATAAATGGGGGCACTCAAAGAACCACTAGGCATGACCAGATGCGGCGCAAAATAAACCGAAGCTTCTCTGCTACAAACCAGAACAGTACCTGCACCTCCACCTCTTGCATCTCTACCTCCACCTCTAATACCTCTACCTCAACCTCTAGCTAACTGAGCGGGCTGGATGAGTCCCTCTATGAACCTCCTCACTCTCTCTCACGGTGGGAAGTATGATAAGAGCATGACTAGCCAAATCGGTGAATCTGATCTTGTACTGAGTAACAGTCATAGAACCCTGTTGGGGATGCTCAAACTACCTCCGATAGACCTCTCTCTGAGTGATGGGGAGAAACTTCTCCAGAAATCGCTGCGTGAACTATTCTCAAGTCAAAGCTGGTGACCTAACTGGTCTAGCCAATCAATAATCTCTCCAACAGGTCTTGGTGGATCCAGACAAGCGAAAGGTAGCAAAATCGACCCCATTGGTCTCCACAATCCCATGTTCCTGAGAACCTCATGATAGCTGTCTAGATAATCCTGGGGATCCTCAGTAGATGCACCACTGAATGTAGTAGTGAAGAGCTTGGTGAAACTTATCCAACCTCCACAAAGCCTCCGAAGACGTAGATGATCTATCACTGGTCTGTGTTGCTGCTCAGATGAAGAAGGGGTACATGACCTCGCCATTCGCGAAGGGACAAGAGTAGAGGTATCAATTTAGCATTTGAGAAACAAAACCACACGACAGGAAAGAACAAGTGTGAAGTTTTCCTAACTCCGTAGCCTCTAGGGGATAAATACAGACGTCTCCGTACTGATCCCTCAGACTCTACTGAGCTTGTCCGTGAATTTTGAGACCTGTGTAACCTAGAGCTCTGATACGAACTTGTCACGACCCGGATTTCCCACCCTCGGGGGTCGTGATGGCGTCTACTCGTAGAAGCTAGGCAAGCCACAATTCATAAACTCCTAACTCCTTTATTTTAAAACCTTTTTATCATTCATAACAACAAGTGATAAATACTTAAATAACAGCGGAATATGAAATTAAAGCGGAAGACATAAATTAAATAAGCTGAACAAAATGCGGAAATCGACATGTGCCTCTACCCAAGAACTGGTGTCACAACATCCACGGACTACTAAGAGTACTAAATACAATCGTTTGAAAGAAATATAACATTGTTTGTCTCGAAAACATGAGATAACAGAATGAAATATAAGATAGAGGAGACGCCGGGCCTGCGTACGAGTACAAGGCTACCTCGGAGTCTCGGTGGACTGAAGGCTGGCTCCCGAGCTACTGCTGCTGTCCGGGACCCGGGTCTGTGTAAAAGATCACAGAGTGTAGTATCAGCACAACCGACCCCATGTGCTGGTAAGTGCCTAGCCTAACCTCGGCGAAGTAGTGACGAGGCTACACAGGACTACCACATAAACCTGTACAGTTATATATATATCTACAACGGGAAAATAACAAGAACAAACATGTTAAATGGGAGGGAACATGCTTCGGGGATAGCAGATAATACAGAATTTCAAGAAAATAATCAATAATTTAACTCTAACACGGATAAGGGAAATAAAAGCAAATTTCACTGTCACTACATATCTCATTGCAAGCGTGCAACCCGATCGCATTTCTCAATAATTAAATCTCGTGGTAGGCGTACCACCCGCTCCCATTTCATTAAATCTCGCGGTAGGCATACCACCCGCTCCCATTTCATTAAATCTCGTCGTAGGCGTACCACCCGCTCCCATTTTATTAAATCTCGTCGTAGGCGTACCACCCGCTCCCATTTCATTAAGTCAACAGTTCTTCCAAATGAAAGATACTCCAACAAACGCAACAATTAATACGAATTCATAAGACAACAAGTACAAAATAATTATGACTCACTGAGGAAAATAAGTAATGACAAGTAGCAATTAATTAAGGACTTTAAGGAGCAAATAGGCAATTTAATATTTAGTATGCTAAATGTCAAGTAGCAATTAAGTCACATAAACATGTAGCAATTATAGCATAAATTCAAGGCATAATGTTGCGCAAGGATACCTCGAGCCAATAATAACAAGTAACACCAATAAAGGAAAATGCCAACATAAAGAATCACAATAATAGTGGAATAAGACAATTAATGCACTTGAACCAATAACAACAAGAAAATCAGTAAATAGAAGTAAAGGACAACATAACTCAATTATCAGCAAAAAATCAGGAAAATCAAAGGCAAGTACACGGCATCACCCTTCGTGCTTTTACTCTCGTCCTCACCAAGCAATAATATAATGAAAACGTGCACGGGATCACCCTTCGTACTTTTACTCTCTTTCCTCACCAAAGCAATTAGAATAATAAAATGTGCACGGCATTACCCTTCGTGCTTTTACTTTGCTCACATAAGTCAATAGAATTGGCACGGAATGGTACATCGTGCGGCACGGCATCACCCTTCGTGCTTTACACTCTTTCCTCACAATAGCAAACAATGCACGGCATCACCCTTCGTGCTTTAACACTCTTCCTCACCCAAACAACAATCACAAACAAGGGCAAGGGAACAACGATTTAACAATTAAATCCCGGCAAGGGAGCAACAAGTAAATAATTCCATCCTGGCAAGGGAACATTTCAATAACTCTTTCTCTATCTTTTACTTGTACTTCGTAACTCACTTTACCACTTGAGCCAATGCTCCGAAGGGTTCAATCATCTCATATACTTTCACAATTCATAATATAACTCGAGCCAATGCTCCAAAATGTTCAAAGGTCTCAATTCCTTCCACAAACTTTTCACGACAACTAGAAATCATCACCAAAGCATGAAGAATACAACGAATCCATGAAAATCACAATATAAGACTCACGGTCATACTTGACACCAACGTATAGATACTCGTCACCATGCCTATACGTCGTACTCAACAACTATCACATAGCAAATAGGAATCAACTCCTAATCCCTCAAGCTAAGGTTAGACCAAACACTTACCTCGATGCCTTGAACACAACTAAAGTCTCAATTATAGCTTTACCCCTTGATTCCACCACCAATTCGCTCGTATCTAATCACAAATTACATCAATAAGTGCTAAAAGAATCAACCCCAACACATGAAAATGAGTTTTCCAACGTTTTACCCAAAAAGGCAAAAATTGCCCCAGGCCCACGTGGTCAAAACCTGAGGTTCGAACCAAAACCCGATTACCCATTCCCCCACGAACTCAAATATATAATTTATTTTGAAATCGGACCTCAAATTTAGGTCCAAATCCCTAATTTTTGAAAAACCTAGGTCCTACCCAAAACACCCAATTTTCCCCATGAAAATCTTTGATTTTAAGTTGAAACCATGTTAGGAGATGTTAAGGAGTGAAGAAAATGAGTTAGAAATCACTTACCAACGTTTTGGAGAAGAAAGGTTGTTTGAAAAATCACCTCTTATGTTTTTAGGGTTTTGAAAAGTGAAAAATGACTGAAAATCCCGTTTATTTATACCCCTCTGAGACCCCCTGTGCGGACCGCATTAAATGGACCGCGGCCGCACAGGCTTACCTGAAGACATGCAGTTCAGCACCCTGCGCGGACCGCACAAAGCCAACTGCGGCCGCACAGCCTTCACCGCGCCCAGCACAAAGGCGACCGCGGCCGCGCTGGCTCCTCCGCGGTCGCACGCGATTTCTCGTGGACCGCATTAGAGGGATCAGAGACCTACAACTCCTGAACCTGCAACATGTGATTTTCTAGGCCTAAGGCATCTCGGAACCCACTTGAAACTCACCCGAGCCCTCGGAACTCCAACCCAAATATACACACGACCTCAAAAACATCCTAAGAACATATTCGTGTAATCAAATCAGCAACATAACATCATGAACATCGAATTAAACCTCAAGATCAATGAAATTTCTCAAAACTCCTTTAAGCATCAATTTTCGCAATTTAGGTCCGAATCACGTCAAATGACGTCCGTTTTCAACCTAATTTCACAGGAAGGAAATAAAACATATATAAGACCTGTACCGGGCGCCGGAACCAAAATACGGGCCCGATACCATCGCTTTCTAATCAGATTTCATTTCCAATTTGATAAACATTTCCAGAAAACAATTTTTCTAAACAATTCACTTCTCGGGTTTGGGACCTCGGAATCGACTTCGGGCATATGCCCACGTCCCATATTTTCCTATGGATCCTCCGGGACCGTTAAATTACGGGTCCGGGTCCGTTTACCTAAAACGTTGACCAATGTAAAATTTATTCATTTTAACATCAAAACTTAGCATTTTTTTCACAGAATTTCATATTTAAGCTTTCCGGCTACGCGCTCGGACTGCGCACGCAAATCGAGGCGACTCTAAATGAGGTTTTCAAGGCCTCGGAGACACAAAATTCAATTAATAACAGGTGATGACCCTTTGGGTCGTCACATAGGCTATAATTGTGTATTTTAGTCGATTATTACACTCTAATTTACTGCACTTTAGTTGAGTTTGCGCTTTAATCACTAGTGTTTTGCACTAACGGTATGTTTTATGCCTTGTAGGAGTGATTTCGAGCTATATAGATGTTATGGAATGAATTCAAGTGATTTGGAGCTTTGAAGTCTGAGTAAAATTCCAAGGAATTAAGGCAGGATCATATTCGGGGATTAACGGACGATAGAGCAACAAAACAAAGAATCGAATAGGCATATTGTGCACTGTCTAGTAAAATGCATATAACTTTTCGCTCATTACTCCATTTGGTCTCCAGAATATATGGTTGGAAAGCTAACTCAAAGGGCTACAACTTTCATGTTTTACGTTTTTCCAAATTCCGAAAGGAACAGGGTGAAAAACGCAGTCGAAACCGCGACCGCGGACCTGACGCGGACTGAGGTAGTATACTTGCCATATACCACGGTCGTACCGCGGTTGACCGCGGCCGCGGCTGTTCAGACGTGAAAAAATTGTCCTTTTTCGCGTAGGAGAAGGTATAATAGTTTGGGCCCGACCCTACTTGGTATATACACATGGAAAAATGGTATTTTAAGGGAGGAGACCAATTTTTGACACACTTTTGACATAATTTAGACCTAAGGAGGCTAAGGAGACCGAAGATTCGACCTAAGGAGTCAAGAACACACTGGGAGCAAGGCGGAAAATTCTTCAACGAGTTTTTCCTTCCTCTTCCTATATTTCATTGTTGGTTATGATTTTTAGTATTATAGTTTTACATACTATTATGAATAGCTAATTTGTTATCTAGGGTTTTGATGGAACCTTTTGTAGGATAAATTCTTGTTATGTTTTTATATAATTGAGCCGTTGGATTTCTCTACTTGTTCAACTACGTGTTTATTGTTGTTGATTGAATGACCATTGATTGACTGTGCCTATTTATTATGTGTTGCTTGAGAAAAGATACATATTTAGGTAGTTGTTGAACAACATCACTCCTAACGTATGTGAGAGATCAATACGGAGGGTTTAAAGGCGGGATTAGAGATAAAGAAAATTTGGTGCGACCGTAGTGAGCAGTGAATTAATGCCAGCTAGTGTAGTTCGAGAGAATACATCTAGTAAATTGTGGTAGTTGCTCGGGAGAGAATTACGACAACCAAAGTACTCACAATCGGTAGAGAATACATTGGCGAAATTGTAGGGAACATAGCTGTAAGGATTCTGACAATTGGGGAAATCATAACTCTAGACCTCCTTAATTTAGTCTCCAACTCTTTGTCTCATTAGTTGATAATTTTACCGATTTGTAGTATTTGCTAGTTAATTAGTTAGAAATATAAATCTCAATCTTCATAATTTAGAAATTGTTCAAACTTGTCTTCTTAGTGATATTAAACAGATATAGCTAAGCCTTAGTTCTCTGAGGGATTCGACTCCGGACTTTTAGACCGGATTATATTTGCAGCGACCGCTTATCCTTTTTAGGACTAGAGTTTTGCGTGATCATTGCATCTGACAGGAGATGTACAATTGTTTCTTACTCTAGGTGTCATTTAGAGCGTCAGAAACAAATGTTGCTTTGTTAAGTGAACAACAGATCACAAATAAAGCGCTACCAGCGGCAGATCATAAAGATTAACACTGATGCCTCTTGGAGGCGGATGTAGAACAAGAATGAATTTAATACTGAGTTCAATTTTGAATTTTCGTAAAATATGAGTCCATAAAATTAACATTTATACTGCTACTTTTTAATTAGATTTCTCACATACAGGGCCGGAGCTAAGGGATGAACCAACTTCATCAAAAAATTTACATTGTGTATTTTAGATTAATTTTTTTTTCTTTTAATATTAATATGTTAGATGTTGAATCTTCTTATTTTATTCATGTGTTTATTTCTTTATTGAATATTTAAATTCCCTTAACAAAAATCATGACACCGTCATGCTTGTAAAAATAATGAATCCAATTGAATTCACTCTCACGCTTCAGGTCTGCCTCTACCTAAATGAAACAAGTGGGGAAGTTGTATTGGGTCAATTTGACCCCCAGTATCTCTACGCCAGTGGGTACGCCCAATGAGTGTACGCCGACCAACGTAGCGGGTTCGACTCGGCCGTGAGGACAAAAGCGACATCGTTTAGAACTCAACTTTGTAACTTTTTGGTTCTTTCGAGGAAGGTCTCCTATTATATAAAGGAGACCTCCACATTGTAAAAGTGGGATCTGATCTAATACAACTCTCTCATTTTTCTGGCTTTCTCTCTCTATATCTCTACCTCTAACGAAAATATCTTATTGGTAAACATTATCGCTTTGCAATATCATATCTACAACAATATTATCATCTTTGCATCTCTAGGCTTATTATATTTGATTACGATTTACCCCTTTTCTATTTTTGATTGTTTTATCGCTTACAAAGTATATCGTTAACTTTTGAGCCAAACAATTTGGCGCCGTCTGTGGGATTTCGAGAATCAAAATCATAGTATCCACCTAGAGATCAACCAACTACCACTCTCTACACTACACAAAAACAGAAAAATGGCAGAAAATAGCACAAGATAAGCCATATTGGATGTCACTACCAATCTCCTGGGCCCTCTCAACGAGGCCAGTGACGGTGACATCCTGAATGCAACCCCTAGCATCACACCAGGTGCAGAGATCTCACCTTCCCCATTCGAAGGCCTGACAATCTTGCACGAAAAAGGAGCTTCCACATCTGCGGCTACGGAAGCACCCTCAGCGGTCAAAGAGCTACTGGAAAGATGGCTAACAAGCACTCTAAGTGGCTTCGTTGAGAGGTCACCGCAAAATAACATCGTATGTACACCAACGGTAGGTACCACTATTGCCGTCGGTGAACCGGAAGCTACACTAGTAAATAACAGACCCATCGAGACACTGACCAACGATGGCACGCTAACGGCCATCCTAAAGAAGATGGAAGAAATGGAAAATGAAAACAAGGCGCTCCGTGGTCAGATGAAGGAACATCAGGAGAGGGTCGACAAGATCCCCGGTGCTCCCAAGTTGCTACCAAAATGCGACGTGGGAAGGTTCGTTGAACAACCATACACCGAAGAAGCTGCTCCTCACTCCACCCCAAAAACCTTCAAGATGCCACCCTACTTAAGGGTATATGACGGAACCACAGATCCCGAGGATCATCTGATCCACTACGTCACCGCTGTGAAGGGCAACGACCTATCGAAAGAACAGGTACCGTCGGTACTGCTGAAGAAGTTTGGCGAGACGTTGACAGGAGGGGCCTTAACATGGTACTCTCAGCTACCGGCTAAGGCAATATCAACGTTCGAGGAAATGGCGGATAAATTCGTCACAGCCCATGCAGGCGCGAAGAAAGCGGAGGCTAGGGTCAACGACATCTTCGCCATCAGGCAAAACGCAGGAGAAGGACTCAGGGACTTCCTGGCAAGGTTTAACAGGGTAAGGATGAGTCTACCAAACGTATCGGAAGGTATGGCAGTCGCCGCTTTCCAGAACGGGCTAAGCAGAGATGGTTCGAGGGCAACCAAGAAGCTGCTGAGCCGCCTCATGAAATATCCCCCTACCACATGGGAGGAAATCCACAACGCCTATTGCGCCGAGGTACGAGCGGACGAGGATGATCTTAATGGGCCGACCCAACGGCTAACAGCGATACACTCAGAAACAAGGAGAGATCGACGGAACGAAGGTCGACGGGAACAACTCCCCCGCTCCAACAGAGATCGACACCAGCCATACATCAGATCCTCCCATCCGCCACCAAGGCATACAGACGCACTACAGCGACACGTCGCCCCACTGCGAAACGAAAGAGGTACGCCCCCTTTATTAACTGCCCATAACTTTTGTGTATCTCTTTCAGAGATAGTGTACGCACTGGAGAAGCTAGGCACCAAGGTGCATTGGCCGCAGAAGATGAAATCAGACCCCGCCACAAGGAAATCAAACGCCCTATGTGAGTTCCATCAGGAACGAGGACACAAAACCGAAGACTGCATAGGCCTACGGCAAGAGGTGGTCAGGATGCTGGAACCAGGGAGTACCTGAGGGAGCTACTCAGTGA